>NW_010255914.1:0-377 GCF_000690775.1 Eurypyga helias
GAGCCTGTGCCAAGGGAGGCACAGCTTCCCTTCAAATGCCGTGTCACATGGTGGGATCATACGGTGTCTCTTGCACCAGTAATCAAGTGACTCTCAAAATCAGGACGTGAAAGCGCTTTGGCAATGCCAAAAGCAAAACGTAAGGGAAAAAAAACCCTCCTCTTGGTCCATAGAAGTTCAATATGGCACAGATGAGCTGAAAGTTCCCAAAGTGCTAAAGGCTGACTGTGGGATGTTTGACATGGGGTACGGGGATCTTCTGCTTCTAAAATAGATTCACAGGGGGCTCTTTAGACTTTCCAGACAAGAGACAATGGCAGAAACCTGGTCTTGTTGGAGGCTGGCTGGAGGGGGTGCCGGTGCTAATGGCTAAATAC
>NW_010255914.1:420-4714 GCF_000690775.1 Eurypyga helias
GGGTGAAGGGAAGCTGAACTCTAAAGGGTCACCCTGCTGGAACAAGAGGCCTCGGGTGGATGGCCGGTTTAATTCCAGCCCACGTCACAGTGCTGGGCAGAGGCTGGGGGGGAGAACCTACCCCACATTCTCAGTTTTGCACCTTTTTGCAGGTTGAAAGATCTTCTTATCCACTCGCAGGGAGTTAGTTTTCCGCAGGTCTTCAGTCCTCTGCCTGGGTGCCTGTGGCGCTACCCGTGCGGGGATGACAGACGGGCGTTTTTGCTGTGTTCTGCAGGACAGAGCCTGCCCGGTCATGCAGCAGGAAGCTCTCTGGGGTGCTGGTCTCGGCAAAGTCAGGCTTCACTCTGCTTCCCGAGCCAGGTTTGCGAGGGCTGGGATGTCTGAGCCTCTCGACTAGGTGTGTGGATACTCACCACACAAGGCTGGAGCCAACCACCACTGCCCTGTCCCAGGGAGTGTTTCTAAACGACGGCTGGGCTGATCAGCCAGGCTCACGTTCCCATTCGAACCCACCACCTTTGTCAACTCGCTTCTCAGCGACACCGGGGAATAAGTAAACGAGGACAGCGTTTTGTTTGGCATTACAAGGCTTTCAACACCTCTGCTCATGGCAGAGCTGCCAGGGCGTGAGAGGAGGAGAGCAGCAAACCCAAGCCTGGCCAAGGAGTCCCCCCGGCACGGTGACAGTGGGACATCCCTGTGGGGCAGAGGAGGTCTGGGGACAACACGAAGAGGCAGATGCTTCATACAACCCTCCCAGTTTATTAACAAGTCTTTTCCTGCTACTACCCTTCTCTAAGTTGCTCCACGGTGAAACCCGAATTTGCTGCAGAGGTATCAATCTTAGACGGTTCAGCTTAAAAATGCATGCTGGAGGAACGAGAAGAAAACGCGTTATTCTGAAGTGCACAATTTTCAAACATGCCTCTTTTAGAAACGAGTTTTCACATCCACACATCCTGCATCCCATTAGAGTTGCTCTGTTCATGCTTTCATACCAGATAACAGCCTAAAAACTTGTAAAACTGAAGTCATTTGGGAAATATCTGCCATGCCTGGGAGGAGGGAGGGGCAAAAGACCCAAAGGCAAAGCGGGGGGTGTCCGGGATTGGAGTGGTACCCGCAGCCTGTCAGCGAGCTGGTGCAGGGCGGCGTTAGACCGGAGCAGCCTGCTGGGGTGGGAATGGGCACAGCCGCGCTGCCTGGCGTGGGGACGGCCCAGCTGCCCCTTGCTTGCCTCCCCCCAGCTTGAGCTTTGGCCTGAGGGAGACAGGGCACACCCCGTGTGCATCCGAATGGGTCACGAGGCGATGGTTTGGGTTGCCTTTGGGGAGCAGCTGAGGGGTGACGAGAGAAAACCTGTAATAAGTGATTGGGTTTGATCTCATTTGAACTGAAACAAGCTAAAAAAACTCCCCAACCCCACGCAGCACAACGCAGCAGCCATGGATTTACGCCTGCTGCTGATCTCATGGCACTGTACTAGCACAGGAAAGCTGCTGGAGCTCCCGTGTGTGCTGAAGCACAGGGGCTGCTGTGGCTGTGCGGGGCCACGGCATCACCCACCCTTAGAGAGATCCCCACCAGACACAAACCCTCCCCATCACTTCAGCTAACACGCTCCTCCCGGGAAACAGCTGATCTTTGCATGCCTTGGCCTTTCCCAACACATCCTGGTTCACAAGTTCAGCAGCTTCAAAGTTGCATCCGATCGTTAACCCTGAAAGATCAGAGATCACTGAAGAGTTTAAACTGCCTCCCTGAGACGGCCGACAGGCGCAATGTTCAGGCACAGCTCCGTGTCCACATCCCAAGACAACCTTCCCAAAATTCCAGAGGCGGATGCAGACGGACGGGTTCTGTTCAGCTGTGTGATGCCTGAGCGTGGTGTAGGGGTGTCTCTTCATTTCTGTTTAAAGCCCCTTTCACACATTTCAAAAGTGACGGTGAGTTTTGGGTGCTTCTGGCTGTGTGGACTGTGGCGAGCAGGGTTGGGCTTACAGCTCCCAGGGACTTCAGCCAGAGAGATGAGAGAGTCCAAGTAAGAGCCCTGCAAGTCACAGTTCTTTGCTAGAAATCCACCCTTGTACACTTTCTCCATCACTTTTGTTCCTGATGAGATAGGTACGGAAGGAGCTGCTGTTGGTGACCATGTTATACATGGAAACAACAGCCAAAGACAGAAGCTCCATCTCTTTTCAGTTCGTTATTTTCGTGAGATGGCTTTTGGTATCAGAACCACCAGGAATCTTGGGTTGGAAGGTGACTCCCAAGACCATTTAGCCCTCCCTCTTGCTCGGCGTGGGTCCGGCGCCATCGGGCTGCTCAGCACCCAACAAGCCACGGGCAGCGTGAACCAAGGCACTGCGGGAGCGATTTCAGAAGGGTCTGAATGAGCGCTCAGGAGCAAAGCCATTGGTGTTCTCCTTGGTGGGTTTAATCTTAATGCACCTCATTAGTCTTCAAGGGTGGAAGAGCTGAACTTGATGGTGCCAAAGGATTAACTGGAATCTAAATTCCTTAGGGAGAGCCTCAAAGAACAGGAGATGACGGTCATGCAGTGAAGGAGGCCCATGAATGCAGCCCTGTCTGTAACCCCTGCTCCTGCTGAGGGTAGAGGTCCAGCCCCAGATGCCCCCAGGGCAAAGCTGGAAAAAGGCCAAGCCCCTCACGCAGTGCTGGTGCTGATGCTCCTGGGAGTCAGTCAGGGCTCTGCTCCGGGTGGTGCGGAGCCCTGCTCTCATCGCTCAGGAGAAACCACCAACTCAGCCAGAGTAAAGCACCAGCTCGTTGCTGTTTTCATTTTTTTCAGCTGTTTAAATCGCTGCTACTCAGTGAACTCAGAGCAGCGGACAAGGCTGGAGTCCTGCAGCGCAGGAGCTGATGGAAATGCCACTTGTGCTGGTCAAGGGCAAGTGGTGCCAGTTGGTGAGCAAGGGACCGTCTCGTCTGCAAATGGCAGCACCGCCTCCAGCGTGCTCCGTGCCTGAGCTGGGGGGCGCCGGGCGAGTGCCCGACGGCAGCCAGCGGCCAGCCAGGCTGCAGAGCATGGGAGGGTGGGGGCCAGCCTCTCCCCACCCCAGATACAAAGCGCGAGGGTGTAGCTCCTTTTCGGCTTTGGTCTTCCATCTCCTGAAATTGCCCCACATGGCCTGAGTGGGCTGGCATGTTTTCAGCACTGAAACCAGATGTTGCCACATTTCCAGTGGTTGTTCTTGGTGCTTTACGCTGTTACTTTAACAGAAGTATGCATGTCATACCTCTTGCAAAAACACAGTGTTTACTCCCTTAGCGAGGGTCAGCTCTGTTTTCAGCTGCCTTCCCCTCCACAGAGATGTCTGTCTAGCTCAGAAATGTTGCTGTCAGCTTTCCATGAGCACGAATTCGGTAGCACCCATCCACAGCAACACACAGACCCCTCCCGCCACTTACTACCTGGCCTCCAAGCAGCTGCTTGGTTTGTGTCACCTGAATCTTCTTTTTTTTGCAGGTAAAATGATGTATTTTTTCAATTTGCAGTTTCAGACATTAAAGCCAGAGTTTAGTCACCAGCTCTGTGCTTCTTAACCGGGTACTGCAAAGGCTGGGAGCAAATCCCTTGCGCAGACCCCTGCGACATGGGGCAGGAGGAGAGAAGGGAGCAGTGCATGCAGAGGGAGGAGGGCACCTTTCTGACTCCAGCTCAGCAGAGTTTCTGCCTTACCTTGGTTTCACGTACGCTTGAAGCAGGCTGTCAACAGGAGTCCTCAAACCAGTCCTATGGCTGCCGCAAGCTCCCTCCAGTGCCCTGCCTTACTGCAGCAAATAGGTATCATGTTTTGGCAGTTCAGGGGTATGGAAGAAGGCTGGGAAGAAGCACAGCATTAAAAATAAGCTAATAGAGCACAGTAGGACCAATGTGCTCAGTAGCCCAAGCTGTCACCGGGCAGCACATGCAATGCAGGTCCCATCAGAGTCTGTGAGATGGCCAGAGACATGGTGCTGACCTACATGGACCCAGGCTTGCCTTAAGTTTTAATGAGCGTAGCATAAGTCCATCTTCATGCAGAGTGCCCATCACCCAGCTTCGAACCAGGAAAAATAAGCAAAATTCTTCTAGCAGTTTTCCTAGCATTTTTTTCCTTCATGCTTACTGGAAAAATAAAGTGGCCTGTTAATAACCATCTTCTCAGAAATGCAGCAAAAGAATATAATGGGAAGAGGTGGGTTTATAGTGACAGCTTAGTTTTTGTGGGCCGATCACTGTAATGGAAATTCAGTTTCCTTAACGAATTGTAAGAACAAATCTCAG
>NW_010255914.1:4745-15062 GCF_000690775.1 Eurypyga helias
CCGGGCTGCCTTTCTACCCCATTTTAAAAGCTCCAGCAAAAAGCGACAGCTATCTCTGGAAGGGAGAGCAGATATGTACTGCCAACACTGAACGGTCCAGGCTGTAAAGTGAGAAATGCACTGTGTTCCCTGGACTCGTCAGAACCTTCCACGGCACATGGGGTCTGGCAGAGCCCTTGGCTTAAGCTGCAATACCAGCACTGAGCATTTAGACCAAGGGTCAGCATTTCTTCATGCTTTGCTGCCTTACCTAGGAGCCCTAGGACAGCCTGTGGCTTCTTCACACCACCATACCTCACATAGACACCCCACTATTTAAGCTCCCCAAAAGCCTTCCACGCACGTATGATGGCCAGTAATGCTAAGCTGCTGCACCCCCCAGCTACATCCATGCATCTGAATGTATGTCTGGGGCTCACACGAGCCTCCACGCCAGGGCTGCTACAGTGGTCTCATGAACCCTGGAACCTTTGTGGTTTGCCACTGAAATGAAGCCATACAGAAGAAAGGCTGAAGGAATGTCCCCTTTGGAAAGTGTGTTTGTGTCCAATGCACAGGCCATATTTCACTTTTCAATAAGCCTCTTGCTGGAAACTCCTCCCAGGCTTTTGAAAGCCATTCAAAAAGGAATGGCTGAAGAAGACACTTTACCCATATACTAGCATGTCACCTGGGGAAAGACCCAGCCACCACCTTGATACAGGAACACTTCACCCTCCGGCACCTGCAGCCAAGAAAGTGCAGAGCTGGAAGCAGGGAAGCACTGTGGGTAAAATGAGGGGTGTTAGTTATCTAGGTCCTGTGGACTAACAGATTCCTGGAAGAATTAACACGGGAGAGCTAGCAGGGCCTCTGGTGGCGTGGAGATTGGCTCCAGGAGCATGCAGATTGCAGCCAGTGCTCTGTAACAGTCAGTGAGGCTCTCCCCACATCGTGCCATCGGGCTCTCAGAAAACTGTTTTTGAACCTCTGCTGTTTTCCAGGGTATCTTTAGCATATTATGAAGGCAAGAGAGAATACCAAGGACTTCCTTTTGGAAGCACTGGAGGACCTTACACTGGATATGTTTGAGAAATTTAAGTATAAATTATCATATATTGATTATGGTAAGATGGCAAATCTCTCCAAGTATTTGCTCAAGAAAGCCACCGACCCAGTTCAACTGGCAGACTACGTGTGTGACCACTACGGAGCTGACCTCGCTGTGGACATAGCTGTCTGCGTGCTTGAATGTATCAACCGAAGAGACACGGCAGCTAAACTCAAGGAGGAGAAAGGAAAAGGTAAAGAAACTTTGGTTACTGGCACTTTTGCATCCTTCTTTTTGATTGTTCCTAGAAAATATGTAGAACCTTTATCAAATAGATAGACAGCAGATTTCCATCCCCCGTGGAAGTCTGAAAACCCAAAGCACCTCTGGGTGCTGCCTCCTTATGCCTGACTTGTGTTGACTCCACTTGCCATCGGTGTTCCTGCTTATTTAGGCGACTGCTGCCACAATCTCCACACACTCTGCAGGACCGCCTGCTTCCAGCCTATGATGTAAGGATCCTAGGGTCTCCAGAGGCACTTGCTCTGCTGTCTTTTCTCTGCCTTGCCCAAGGTATTTTAGGGGAGTTTCTAAAGGCAGAGACACCAGGAGGAGTGTTCTGCTCCCCACCTGACGCACGACTGACAGTCTCTGTAGTACTACTCCACTAACAACTACATATAATTTCATTTTCAGCCCAGAAATCCAGTCCAACCCCTGCTTCATTAGTTCAAGGTACGTGCCATTGGGTTAGGCGCGTTTGGGTTTTATCGCCTACACACTCCCCCTGCTAGTACAAAGTGCATGATCACAGCCATAATCCTTAAGCCCCATCAGGGTCAGGAGGAAAATAATAAGTAGCTGTTATATGCCTGTGGGGAAAAAAACCCCAACCAACCTGTGCTGCTCTAGAGGTCATTAGTAGAAAGTGGTTCATAGCATTATTTTCAAGTTCAACTGAGGTGGGAATGCATTGCAGTGATGGGGGATGGGCATTTCAGACTTTTTTTTTCACCTCAGCATCGATAATAGGATTGGATGAACAGGGCCTGTTGAATGATCCAGAGATTCTTTAAAATGAAAGAGATGAGATAAACTCAAGGTACAAGAATTTTGTGGCCAAAATGTTTTCATTTAACAGTAGAATGCACACTGACTTTAATTTGAAATTCTCTTATTGCATACCCTTGATTTAGATTACAAGATGAAGTACAGAGAACACGTACAAAAGAATTACCACTGGATAAAAGACATGAACGCTCGTATTGGTGAGACAGTGACTCTGAACTCCAGGTATACAAGGCTGGTTCTTGTTAGTGGACATCGCCACAAAAAAAAGAAGGAACACGAAATCATGGCTGTGGGACGGAGACATGCAGAAATCATGCAGGAACAAGTGAATTCTTCCATTGATATAAGTGATCTTTTTAAGCCTGACAGTGATAAACAGACACCAAAAACTGTTGTGCTATTGGGAGCTGCAGGAATTGGGAAGACAATAACAGTAAGAAAGATAATGCTGGACCGGGCATCAGACAGACTCTATAGCTAATTTGATTATGTTTTCTACATACATTGTCGGGAGGGTAATCTTACAGCTCAGGGGAGTATGGTTGACATGATCTTCAAATGCTGCCCCAGTGATAATCCACCTCTTGAAGAGACCAGAAAAACTCCTTTTTGTCATCGATGGCTTTGATGAACTGAGGTTTTCTTTGGACCAGCCGCAAAATGATCTGTGCCCGTGGGCGATGAAGCCAGTGGAAATCATCCTGAGCAGTTTATTTAAGAAAATCCTTCTCCCTGAATGCTCCCTGTTGATCACAACAAGACCAGCTGCCCTACAAAAGCTGGAACAGTGCTTGGTGTGTGAATGCTCTGCTGAAATACTGGGATTTTCAGCAGCTGATAGGGAGGAATATTTCTACAAGTTTTTTGAAAATAAGGATGAAGGAAGGAAGGCCTTTCAGTTTGTTAAAGGAAATGAAATGGTCTTCACCATGTGCCTTGTCCCCATCATGTGCTGGATTGCCTGTACGGTTATGAAACAACAGCTTGAAAGTGGTGAAGATCTTACACAAACCCCCAAGACAACTACAGGAATTTATGTCCTTTATGTTTCCAGCTTACTAAAATCTCTGAGCAGCAAGTTGAAACAGAACTTGCACATTATCCTGAAAAGAATTTGTTGCCTGGCTGCTGATGGCATCTGGAAGCGAAAAGTTCTCTTTGAGGAAGAGGCAATCAACAAATTCTTGCTAAATCAGAGAGACACTCTCCCACTTTTTTTGAATGAGAGCACTTTTCAGAAGGGCATTGTATGTGGGAGTGCCTACAGTTTCATTCATCTGAGTGTCTAAGAGGTCTTTGCATCTCTATTCTATGCACTAGAAGATGATGGTGAAACAAGAGATAAGCAAGAAGATCCTAAAAGGGATGTGAAAAAATTGTTAGAAAACTATGGAAAATCAAGACACGATTTCATGTTAACTGTGCGGTCCCTATTTGGTCTCTTAAATAAAGAACGAAGAAATGTTTTGGAAAAAGAAATGGGGTGCAAAATATCTCCTGAAATTAAGGAAGAATTACTAACGTGGCTTCAAACTAGTCAAAAAACAGCTTTAGCTGTTAATGCAGAGAAAAGAGCAGTGATTCATGATTTGGAGGCTTGCCACTGTTTGTATGAAATCCAAGATGAAAGTTTTGTGAAAACCGTATTGGGTTATTTCACCGGAATATATCTACGAGACAACAATTTCACCCAGTTAGATCAAATAGTTCTTTCATTTTCATTTTCGTTGCACAAATATGTTGGAAAGACCCAACCAAACTGGGGTTCTCTTCCCTCATTGGAAGGAGGAGCCAAATCCTTAAACTAGAGTTTCTTGTTTTTTCCTGTTGAAGGGACTATTCCTTTTTAATGTGTGCATCTGGTACGATTAATCTCTCTCCTGTAAATGTATGTGAGCCGTGTTCTCCATGGGCTGTCCTCTGAGCATTCCCGTGAGGGATCCTCTCACTGCACCCACTCCCTCCCAACTGCTGTCCTATCATCACCGCTGCTTCTGTCCCCTTTCCTCTGTCTCACTCCTCTCTGCCTGTTCTCCCCACCAGAATACTTTGGGACTTCCCACTGGAAGGCTAAACAGGGTGCTCAGGATGAGACCAAGGAGTGCAGAGTGGCAGCAGGAGTCAGATGCACCTTGTCAGGGTCCTTGAGGACCACGTGGCTGCTGCTGCCCCAGATACCTGCTTAGGTGCAGCTGGCTAAGCCAGCATCCCTACATCTCTAGAGAACCTTCAGACACCGGAAGGGGCCTAAGGCAGACTCGGCAGGAACCCTGAATGCAAGGCAATGAGTTCCAAAGGAATTGCCATGCCCCAAAACCCCAGAGGTCCCTTTGCACTGGAATTCCCTCCTCAGGCTGCCTCCAGCCCCACTTCCCATACCTAGAGGGAGACAGGGTGAGGTTGGTTGTGCAAGGCCTGGCAGATGCCCCTGCCCAGGGCTGCGGGTAGATATCAGCCCTGCAGGGAGAGGGAGAGCCAGAGCACAGAGAGTGTGAAACACTCCTGGGTCACACAGGGCCCAGAAGGCATGTGTGGGGATGGAGGGAAGTGGGATCTGGACCCAGCGGCCCAGGCTGCAGTCACGGCCTGCGGGGTTTGACCCACCTCAGCAGCGGCCGAGGACCAGGGTGGGTGAGGCCAGAGGAGCAGTACTGGAGTTGGTCCCTGGAGAGTGCAGGGCTCTGGCCAGTGGAGAGGCAAGGCCAAAGCCCTGTTTGAGCTCCTCCCAGAAGCGATGGGTTGAGGGAGGTAACTGCTCTGGCTGGTGAGCAGGCACAACCTCCAGCATGGCCTCACGTTGGCTGCGGGTTGCCGAGCCCCTAGATTGCTGCTGTGCTCCTGGCCTGCCCCGGTCTGCTCCCCACCAGTGCTGAGAGCAGCCCTTGCTCATCCTTGTGCTTATCCCCAACAGGCTGGAGCAGTGCAAGCTCACAGCTGCCTGCTGTGAGGTTCTGGCCACGGTGCTCAGCACCAACCAGTACCTGACGGAGATGAGACTGCGTGGAAATGCTCTGGGAGACCCAGGGGTGCGGCTGCTATGTGAAGGGCTGAAACATCCCACCTGCCGGCTGCAGAGATTGGGGTGAGGAACAGTGAGCAGGCTCCTTGGGAAACTGCCCAGTCTGGAACCATGACAGGGCTTGTGGGTGGGCCAGTCAGCTGCAGGGATGGGGAAAGGCTGAGCAATGTGCCTCTCTTGTGATCAGTCACTGTTCACCCCAAGCTCCCTGCCTGACCTGCTAAGACCATGCGAGGCCTGGGTAATCCCATTCCGATACCCTCACCAGGGTATGTGAGTTATCTTGTGGCACATAGCACTGGATACTCCTCCTTAGGCAGTGGAATCCAGCCCTACGCCTCTAGTGATGTCGGTGGAAGCACTAGAAGGAAGCATCACATGGCTCATGCTCTCATGAAATCCCTGTGACCAGAATTCCCTTCTGGTTTTATATTCTCTTTAAAGGGTTGCTAGGGAAGACCAAGGACAGAAAAGACTGGAAACTAGATCAGATTTTCAGGGCAGGGAATAGATGGTGTTTCCAGCACTGCTCCATCACTGGCCACTTCTGGGCAGGGTTTCTGGCCATTCTCAGTGCTGGTTGGCCAGGAGAGGGGCTGGTGGTTAGCGTTATCAAAGCAGACATGGTCTGAAACCCTGGGCCCTCTCTGTGCTTCTTCCCTGCAGGTTGTGGAGTTGCAGTCTCACAGCTGCCTGCTGTAGGGATCTGGCCACTGTGCTCAGCACCAGCCAGACCCTGCTGGAGCTGGGGCTAGGGGCTAACACACTGGGAGATGCTGAAACACCCTGCCTGCCAGGTGCGAGTCCCCGGGTAAGGACCATTCCCTTCAGTCATTTCCCAAACTGTCCCATGGGGAAGCTTGAGGAAGTGTGTGTTTTGGAGTAAGAGGCTTCCCCTGCAACACTGTAGAAGAGTGACAGTGCTGTGCGTCTCCAGTGCTGAGCGACCGTTTACCCAGCGCTCCCAGCATCCCTTGCTGCTGTATAGAACGGGCAGTGGCAGAGCCCTCCAGGCACCTTACTTCCTTGACACTTCACCTCTAAGCCTCTGAAACTTGATCTAATGAAAGATGTCCCTGCCCATGGCACGGGAGTAGACTAGATTATCTTAAAAGGTCACTTCCAACCCAAACTGTTATGTGATTCTGATTCTGGAGTGGAGTGGCTTCCTGCAGTCATGGAGAAGGGAGATATTTTCCTCTGCAGGCTCAGTGGAAGTTCTGGGTAGATCAAAAAACAAAGGAATAGACAAAATTTGTACTTGACTCAGAAAATCACCTTTGTCTGGGCCCTGTAGCTCAGTGGTTAGAGCACTGGTCTCGTAAACCAGGGGTCGTGAGTTCAAACCTCACCAGGGCCACAATGCAAGCAGAAGGGGGCTTTCCTGTCTTTCTGGGTGCCAGTATGTCTGCTGTTTGACCATATGTGTTGGGATGCTGAGGACTGCAGAGAGACTGCAGCAGACACCTACTCCTCTCCCTCACAGGTTATTTACCCTGCCAGGCAACAAACGCATCCTTCCTCAGCCCGCTACCCTTTTACAGGGAGCGTTTCAGTCGGGGCCTGGACTCTGCCAAGGCCTTTGAATAGTCAAACACCCGCACAAGGGAATCCTGTCTCCTTTCCAAAACCCTAAGTGGAGCTTGCAGTCGTGATTTGTGCTTCAGAGGCGGCAGGCGCTAACAATTCAGCTACTGGCACTTTGGAAATTTTAATCGGAGAAGCACTATCTTGTACCAGTGGGCCACAAACATGACTTACTTTCTTCATGCTATGGGCATTCTGGAGACATCTTTTCTCTATCCAAAATGCCCTGTGATGAACTCAGTGGGTGTGGGACACTGATGAATTAGGTAAGGATATGTGGAAGAAGAGTATCTGCTCCTTTAAGGGTGTCTGGTCAAAGACTTTTTCAATTAAAAAATGGGCAGTAAGAAACTGAGGAAGCCATAAACAGACCAGACACAGACCCAAAGCTGACGGACAAGTGATAAGGAGGTGGTGATGAGAATCAAACCTGGTCAGTCCTGCTAATGGATAAAGGTATGTGGGACTCGGAATGATTATTCCAGCCAGGTTATCTGACAGAGGACCTTGGGTTACTAAGGCAAAGGGGGAAGCAATAAACAAAATATACAGAGACACAAACCGCACAGGCAAACATAAAGGAGACAAAGACAAGAACCAAGCCTCACCGATCATGCTAATTAACTAATTCATAGATAATTTGTTGATTGCAAGCAAAGACTGTAACATTTGTTTTTGAGACACTAAGGTGTTGTTATTTGCTTTAGCAGAAAAGGATCATAAATTCTCCCTTGCCATAACGCAGCTATGCCAGCAACAAGTAAATTAGGGATGATAATTCAGCCTGGGGAAAGGATATTATCATCAGAATAAATACAGGCAATACAAGAGATCTCCACCTCAAACAAAGAAAGAGATCGGAGCATTTCCAGGTGTAGTTGGATTTAGTAGATATTGGATTGGTTTGGGGAAAAAACAAAATCTCTAATAACATTAACTAAAGATGAAGAGCCAGACCAAACTCTATGGACTCTGGAAATCCAGAAGGCATCTACAGATCTAAAACAAGGAGTCATGGAAGCTCCCTCATTAGCCCTGCCAGATGACAACAAACTTAATTATATTTACAAGAAAGGAAAGGAATAGTTAGTGGTGTGTCGTCCCAGAAAACTGCCCAGTGCCTGCGAGCTGCAGCGTATTATGCAGCACAACTAGAACCTGGAAATCAAGGCATGATTTCATGTGTGAGGGCTGTTGCAGCAGCAGCTATGATGACGGAGAGAGAAAGAAATACAGTCCTAGGGCCCCTCCCAGCTGTAATGGTGCCCCATACAGCTTTCCCTCCATTAACTCTTGAGGGGATGTTCCTTATGTACCCACCAACATCTGCATCGTTATGAGTTGATCCTGTCAACCCTAGAACAGTGCGACATGTTACGACCAGCAGTGCTACTGCCAGAAATATTACAGCTGGAATGAGTCTCTCTTCAAAACTGCCTAGAAACCCTGGAATTACAACCAAGAATGTTGTGAAATGTAAAGGAACAGTCACTCGATAACCTGGCCTTGGTATGATTCTATGATGGATCAGCCTACTACAAAAAAGGGATGATGAGTATACACTGTCACCAGGCAATTTATGGTGCTGGAAGCAGCACCTCTTCTTGCTAGTGCAAGACAAATTCGGCAGAAACATTTTTATAAGCAAGCTTGCAATTTACCTTATTAATAATCTGTGCAACTCCTTCTGATATACTGGAAATACACTGATGGAAGGTTTTTGCCCAATTTGAATGGAACTCCTCATGCTGAGAGTGCACAGATGCAGTAAGGGATGGAAACTGAAAAAAAAAAAAAACCCCACAACTCTACTGAAATCAGGTGGCACAATGCCTCCTGGTAAAACTAAAGTGAAGTGTGGCTGAATACCTGTTGGGGGAGCCTGACACTCGTGAACTTCAGCTTCACAAAAGCAAGTGTGAGGTCTGTCTTGGACTGCGAAGATGAATCCTGTTCACTGCGACATCTGCACGTGCTGAAGAACGTTGAGGGTGAGGAACGTTCAGTGGCGTACTGGTTCCAGTCAGGGAGGATTTTGTTTCGTTCCATAATACACCCAGCTGAGTGGCCAGTGTCACCCCCATACCAGTGGTGCTGGGAATCGGCATGGTGGGGGGAACTTTGCAAGGCACACGCGACCGGGAAGGTGTGTGGGGGTCGGCTGCGAGGTTCCTGCCAGCAGCATGGTCTTTTGTTCGGACCTCATGGCTGGTGATTATCAGAGGAGCTTTCCTTTTGCCAAGGAAACTGATCTGGTAAGTGGGGGCATTGGGGGTTTCATTCTCCCTGCTCTCCACTCCTGGGCTCAGGTAGGGGGTTTTCTCCCTCCACTTTTGCTGTTCTGGAGCCTGCTGTGTCAGTCTACGGGCAGTGAGACCCTGTATCATATGTCCTATTTTCTGTCCTTTTAATTACTTATTAGCAGTAGCATTATTAGTAAACCCATGTTCCATTTATATAATTAAATAGTTCTCTCGACTGTTACGAGCCTCCCTTGTTTCCCTCCGACCCTTCCTCACTGGCAGCAGGGGGGTTTGGAGTGGTAGAGCAACTGGTGGTGCTTAGTTGCCCAACAAGGCCAAACCAGACGGTTCATGTTGGTGCCCAACATGGAGCCTGTGAGGGTTGAGGTAAGAACAGATCCCAGTGTGTGATAAGCTCTGCCTTACACTGTGGTGGTGGCTAATCCAGGCGCTGAGTTTGGGGCTTTTTAGGCTGCTGACGGAACAGCAGGATCTGCTCCCTTATGTCTTGCTGATTGCCTTGATTTTCTATGTGCTAGCCAGGCTTCGGGGTTTGGTTAGACTGCTTTGCGTGCTGCTGATGCTGGCAGGGATAATATATCTCTATCTGTACTTAATATTGCTGGAGTGGGTGTTGGTTTTCTTCCAGGGATAAGGTTAGGAAGAGATGGGGGAAGCAGGGGAAATAATGAAACAGGGAGAAGGGCACAAATACAGGCAAAAGGTACAGGGAAGTTAAAAAAAAAAAATCACACAGTGGGAGGGTGAGGCAGGGGGATGGGACTGGAGAGACCAGGATGCAGAAAGAGAGGTGACATAGCCCCATGGGCCAAAGACTTGCTGCACCTACCACTCTCTTCTCTGGGTGCTGGGGCCATGGCAGCTGCAGGAGGTGAGCAGGGCTGGAGCCAATCAAGGGGCTCTGGGGGTCAGACTGCACACTGTCTGTACCCGGAGCAGTCCGTATGCCTCCCCTGCTCCCAGATTACTCCTGAAGCTGCTCCAGCTAGGCCTGGCTACAGGTGTAAGAGTGCCCGTAGCAGGAAGCGGGTTGGAGCCCCCTGCCACAACTGGGCAGCCAGCGGGCAGGAGAGCAGACAGCCTGGGCCATGCAAGTACCACTGACAGCATGCCTGGGGAGCCAAAGTGACTAGGGGGCCATGGCCCAGGACTACAGCCTAGAGCTCCGAGGACAACGAGGATTCCAAAGGCATGCCAAGGGCAGCATGGCACAACACCAACGTTGCTCCCTCCGCAGGTTTCACAGCGAGAACCGCTGTGATGCTGGGGCCGTGAACCTTGGCCGACAGCTATTAGGGTCAGAGTCTGGAGAACCAGGAAGCCCACAGATCCAGGGATAATTGGGA
>NW_010255915.1:0-378 GCF_000690775.1 Eurypyga helias
TATATATATAAAGTATATCAAGTATATATTATGTAAAATATGTAAAAGTAATCATTTCTCTGGTAACAGCACAGCAAAATATGTTGGGGAGAGAGCAGGGGAGAAAGAGAGGACATGAGAAAAGTTAAAGTATACTTATTATCCTGCTGTTGCTGTTGATCTTTTAATGCTCTACAATTACTCAGTAAGAATACATTCCTCTGAAAACATGCCCCTGACAACAACCAAGTGCTTGCATCTCTCTCAGTAGAGGTCAGTTTTGTGGCCTGATAAATCCCCATCCTCAACTTTATTCAAAGTTGTTATTTTTTTCTAAAACAGAAAAACCCTCTCACTAAGGACTATGTGTTCAAGCTGGATTTCTCTAGGTTTTCAGCA
>NW_010255915.1:397-4197 GCF_000690775.1 Eurypyga helias
GGGTAAACAGCCTCTGGTCTGCTGGTCAGCCCTTTCTCAGGTTTTCTGTTTTGGACAGCAGCATGCTGTAACTGCTATAAGGATTCCCAGTGACTGAACTGATGCACCAAACTGCCATGACTGAGCAAGTTTTACCTCCTGGCACTGTTTACAGATGCTGTCTGAACCATTTGTAGCAGATACTGACGCATTCTTTTAGGGTCTAGTTATCATTTCTTGCATGATGTTGGGAGTCAATGGTTGAGGATCACACAGCACATCAGTGCTGGGACAGGAAACAGCACCGTCTCCTGACTCCTGCCGTGCTCCCCCACCTCAGCCCACCGACCTGTTCAACTGCTCCTGGAAAATGCATTTCCTACAAAGGTAATTTTCTTTAAGAGAAACCAAAACTTTCCTCACTCTGTAATTCGTAACACATCAATACTGCTCTAAGGCATCAGGACAGCAAAACATCGAACTTGCTGAAGGAGAAATACATTGCTGTTTAGCTTCATTGCAGCTGGTTGCGTGCAGAGCACATAGATTTTAATGCTGGTTGAAACCTAAACTAAAAGTCCTTTACGTATGCTAAGAAATCAGTACGTGATAGAACACTAGAAGTAAGAGAGCGGAGCACTGCACGGCACCACCACGCAGGGACATCCTGCCCAGGGCCAGGGATGGCTTTGCCAAATAACACCCAGCTACTGCCCCGGAGCAGCTGCCCATGTTACTGCTGAGTCTGAACAATGCTTCACTTCTGTGTCAAACAAAACACAACTGCCTAATTTTCTCTAGACCATCTTCAAGAAGACAGCATCAAAATTTGTTTGAAGGCTCGAGGACTGCAATTATCTGTACCGAGTGAAAACAAAATACTTGGGTTTTTTTCATTTTAAAATGCAGCATTTGTAAATATCTCATCAAATTCCCTTAAACCAAGAGACAATTAAATATCTGATGATCAAAAAATCCTCCCAAAACTCAGTTACCAGTTTTCCTTTAATATGAATATAAGAGAAAACTGCTTTTATCTTTTTTCACAGCCTTTTGCACTTAAATTTAATTAATGGTCATAAATTCCAAGAAACACTTTCTCTAAAGCATCCTTTAAGAGCCCTCACTTCTTACCTAGCTTATTTATTACAAGGGGATTTATCCAAGGTGGAGTCAATAACACTGCAGCTACCTACTCATCTAATCCCCAGCTCAAGCACAGTCAGCAGATCTGGGTGTTCAATCCCAGTTGCAGGGGGCCAGCCCCATCCCAGTACAGAGAGGGCTGAGTGTAGCCTCCCCCGCTACGCTCCTGTGGCACCAGAAGAAAAGCAGGAGGCTTGTGGTCTTTCCTGTTTGTTGGCATACAGACAAAAGCTGCACTCACGCAAGGTATTAAAACTTTGAAATGAAAGAAAACAAACCAAAACTAAAAGGGAGATACTCCCCCTCCTCCCCAAAACAATATGGGGGTATAAAACTGAAGGAAAGCTGTTACTAGAAAGGGTAGGCCATGAGTTAAAGAACTACAGGTAGAGTCAATGAAAAATGTCAAGAAGTCAAGATTCCTGGCACAGGAAAGGATGAGCATGTACAGGATCAAGAAATCCTAAGTGTTTCACAATCCAAGAAACTAAAATGAGATTAAGACTAAGATTAAATCCCACAAATGTATGGTTTAGAGAGTGAAAATAAATAAACTGTAAACCATAAAGTTTTAGTTCCAAATAAATATGCTTTTCATTTTAGAAAAAACCAGCATACATGGAGAATAACATGCTAGGCACTGCCAGTCAGCAACAGGACACAACCAAAAACAGGGCAGAATTATACTAAAACAGATGCAATAACTGATGAATTATTATTTAATAATCAGAATGGGAAAGTAAATTGCCTTTTTGATCATGTCAGACCCGGTGGGCTGCGTACTACTGAAAGATAATAATTCCCTGTAACCCAAGGAGTTTGTCATGTAAGACAGACATAGTTAATAAAAACAAGGGGAATAGAGCAGATAGACATGGAACAACAAATTACAATGACAGCTGCTTTGAAGTGACTGGCTGCTCATGACTGTTGATCTTGCCCTGTTCTCCAGCTGCTAAACTGAATTAATGTAGCTAAAAATACTTTTCTGCTTTTTTTGGTTCTCCTTATTGCTTTATCTTTCAAGAAAGCCCTAGGAATTGCCAAAGGGGTTGTGTATGGCAGAGAAGTGGGTCACAAGCCATATGCTGAAAGCACTGGTGAAACCACAAACGTTTTTGAACTTCTGATTTGGGCAGCATCTATTTTCCAAACTAGTTTCTGTTTTGATACTTTTTTACTGTTTCCTTCTTTTTTTTTTTTTCCTCCTGGGTGTCTCCCAGGAGCTGCTTGAGTCATACTCCACTCGGACTATGGACAGCTTCAGCTCCTGTGGCTTCATCTCTAAGATTCCGTGAAGCAGGGAGCGTTCTTAATTAATTCCTCAGACACCCAGCAGACGGACACTGCCACCTTTATCTACTGTCTACTGCTCCCTTCTACTTCCAGGCGTGAACGGCCTGGCTCCAAGCTGGCAGCCTTTCCCAGCAGCAGCATTTTCCCTGAAATGAGCCCCAGTGAAAAGGACAGGACTCGGCTGCACACAGTTCTGGCAAAAATAGCCTCTAAACAACAGAAAAAGCCCAACGGTTTTCGCCAGGGAGACCCGTCAGCTCCTGAGGCTCGCACCTTCTTGCAGAGAGCAAGCTAAGTGCTTTGGGAATAAAATTAAGTCCTAGTAATAGAAGGTTCACACAGTTGGCACTCACAGAAAGCATCTGCCCATCTCGCACCAGACCAGGGTGGCTAAGCCTTCCAAGTGCAAGTGTTGCACAGAAGAGAGACAGAGGTGCATCAAAGTGAGGGTTTATCTTATGCAGTTCTGGGGGTGAGGTTCCGCGTTTAACCCATGCTGTATCCATGGACACACACACATCCCCTCCCTGGACAGATCATTCCTCTACTTCATTCGTTTTCCAACAGGACAGATTCATTTGCTTGGCAGAGCATAGGCTAGGACAAGTACTTCAGCAAGCAGATCCTTTTGAAAGGAAGGGGTTTATTTCTCCAGCTGCTGAATAACATGACTTTGGTTTTTTTTAATTCCTTAAAAAGAGGCAAAATTAACAAGCAGCATTTACGAATGCAATACAGCCTGATTTGATCGATGTTTTCTCCCTATATTAAGATGTTTGTTAATCATTCATTCCATAATTTTCTCAAAATGCTTGCTCAATACATTATAAAGTATGCATCTCTATACATTCAATTACATGCAGAAATTTTCTATTGCTTGATTGGGGAGTCACGATGCCAACAGTTCTCACAGCCTGCCATCTCTGAAGACAGAATCATACTTAATACTTAGTATAACTAAGCTTTTCATCTTAAACTGTAATTTCTTTCCACTTCAGAACTACAGAATGAGGCATCTTCCTATACTTAAACCTCCCAGCACACGGCCAGCTTGCAAAAATCGGACAAAGAACAGTATCAGTTTTCTCAAGGGAGTAAGATATTTGCCAACTGCCAAGAACAAACCGCAACTGTTCATGTGTAGCACAAGGAGATGCAGCGTGAGAAATGACACACATTACTCTGTCCATATTCTGGCAAAGCACAGCAGCAGAATGAAATCTCAGTTTATCACAAAACAAGTAATATGCAAAACTACAACAGCCTCTAGGAAATCAGTAAGTATATATAAAGAAAAGGTAGCAAAGGTTTTATTTGTAGGTCTAAGAAGGGGAGGGAATAAACTTCAATGTGAATACTTGCTGTTTAAAGAAAAGGTT
>NW_010255915.1:4292-16701 GCF_000690775.1 Eurypyga helias
GGTGGGAAAGGCATCAGCACTGCAGCTGAAATTGCAACTCGCTTGACATACAGAATGGAGGCTGCAATTCCAAAAGTCTTCCTTCCACAGCAAGTCATTATAACACCATCAGAGCAAGGGATTAAAAAGAAAAAAAAAGGCAAGCAAAATAAAAAGTCATTAATCACACTGCTTATTAAAGAAAGGAATGAAATACTTAAAAAACAGTTTCAAACCCAGTAGCTTGATCAAAACAACAGTCCTTACCTGTGCGTTCTTATTCCTGGCTTCTCTCCTTGCTGCTTTTTCTTTTAGCCTTTTCTCCTAAAACAAACAAGATGAACAGTTTTAAAGCAAAGTCCTGGGTTTTGTTTGGTTTTTTTCTTCCTTTTAAAATTTTAAGATTAAAATTGAGCCATCTAGATACTTCTTATGCACATATGTTACACTGGTGTTATCCACCCTACATGTTACTGATGAAAAAACATTAAAAAAAGATCTGAATGAGATATTATTCATTCTTTCTGTTCTTAAAGGAAACAAAACTACAAGAATGACTCAAACTTACATTTTATCTTCATCAAGACATTTTACTCTTAAAGGAATGATGCAGCTAAGTATTTTGACAACGTCAGTATTTGTCTCTAAAACAAGGTAGTTAAAATCGCACCAAGAGATCAATTTTTTCTTATTTCTCAGTGGCCTAATACAAAATCCAGTACGTTTAACAAACTAAAAGGATAATTTTCCTAACTTCAGAATTGCTAAAGGAATTGGGGAGTGAAAGCTAAACCATGTTCTCCCTAGCTTTCCTATCTCCATTATTAACAAACAGTCTACAAGAGCGTTTGCTTAGTAATTGCATCGATTCAGAAACCATAACATTCAGTTCCCTCCATCAAAGGGATTCTGCTATGGGAAAATGAGCAAAGCGCAATGATAAGATTCATCCAAAGCTGCCTGCCAGATTTCTGAGCATACAAAAGTAGCCAAGATATTTATTTCAATTGACATTTATTGCTGTGGGGTTTTTTGTTGTTCTTATTGGGATTGGTTTATTTTTAAAGCAACTGAAGGATTATCTCTAATTTAGACTCTGTCAGGTCCCTGCAATTGAACATTATTGAAATTATCTATTTCATGAGGTAAGTACAGAAATTCAGGTGAGGGCACATGTCCCTTAGAAAAGCAAACTGCTCCCTCTTTTTCTTCTCTCTTTGTGACACTGGTGTTGAAACCTCTTTATGCTTGCATAAAAACATTTCTGGAATACAAGTCTCTTGGTTTCATTGAGCAATACTGGCCATTCCTAGTGTCAGCATACTGAGGACAGAGGGCACGTAAACGGGGGCATAACTAACATCTGTCCAAGGGCAACACCTCAACATGGAGAATGCTGAAGACCAGTCACGTTTCAGCTCACTTGTGGGAGCAACAAGAAAGTTGTTGCCGTATCACCATGACAATGCTACCAAAGCACGTGGGTAGGTACCACACACAAAGCTGTTCGGAAATGCAGCATGACTGAGTGCAGACCTGGGAAAAGAAGAACACAGCCACCAAGAGTTTCAAAATGTGTGTCTACATTCAGTTTCTTTTGAGGCATTTGTCTGCTACGTACCATTTTCTATTCCCCCAATTGCCCAAACTACAGAAGTGTTAGTTTACTTTCAAACTCTCTAAGTCAACCTGTCCTCACCAAATCAGAACTAAACAGATAAATTTAATCCCCCCTCCCCGAAAGAGACAAAACTGCATGAGGCTTGTGTGCTTCTGCTTTACAGAGTTCTCCAATGCTGTGTGCAAAACTGCCCGGTACAAACACCTCGACACACTCCGAGCTTCAAGCCAGGGCCCTCAATGCATGCTATGAAAACAAAACCCCCACCACTGCTGTCAGATATAGCACAGCTGGTTCATTATTTCAGGTTCGTTAAAGTAAGAAAAAGCAATTAAAAAAATAATAATTACTTTTATGGCCATAAGGCCATCATATAGGGCAGAAAAAGCCCAAGTACTGTCTGGGATGGACACAAGCAGTCTGCTCTCCAACAAGCTAGACCTAAGCATCACAACCTCATGGTCATAACATGGTCATCCATGCTATGATTCCCTCTTCCAAGTCAAATTTTTATTAATTTCTGATAATTGTTACTTATGCTTTCCTAATGATTTTACTTAAGTTTTCCACTTTCATCCACTGTTTTAAAATAGTTTAGTTTTGCATTTTTCACTCTTTCGGATCACCATTGGGGTTTTCTCATTTTTCTGCTAAACTGTGACACTTTTCAAACTTTACCACTGAAAAACTGAAACAGAGCTAGAAAGTAACATACCAGATATTACAAAGCAGGATAAAGCAGCTTTTAAATTGGATAGTCCAGAAAATTTCAGATAGAAAAATACTATTGTATATGAGAACACAGGGTCTTAAACTGCAGCCACAGGCTTAAGCTAATATAGCAGCAGTCAAAGTTCCTGCTCAAGGGATTTTTCTACAGAGCACTGAAAAGATAGCTATGAAAGCAGAAGATTGACATAATGCCATCGAAGAGGAGCACGCCAGACAGCACAATACACCTAAGTCTCTAAAGAATGGTAAAGAGACAAAACGATTCTGAAGTTAATAGGTGCAGAGACTGAAATCAGGAGTACGAAAGAAAAACAAGACAGAGCAGAAATCAACAGGAGGTATTTTTTATTGAGCAAGAGAGAGGATTTGGTTCCTTGTCAATGAACAACAAAAGCAGATTCTGCGTAGGGCGCAGCTACATTGCCACTGAGTTGGAGTTAGGAGCACATTTCAGAAGCCAGTATCCTAATCAGGCCTGATCCGCTGTGTCTCACACTACAAGGCAGTCTTCAGGAGCACAGCCAATACACTCCAACCAACACCGGGCATTCACAGCCTCACAGGACCACTCCAACTGGGAGGAACACCAGGGGGTCTCTGGTCCAACCTCCAGCTCGCAGCAGGGACGGCTCTGAGGTCAGGCCAGGCTGCACAGGGCCTCATCCAGCCGCGTCAAAATCCCAAAGTTGGAGACTGCACAACATCTCTGGGCAACCCATGCCACCCCCTGACTGTCCTCACACAGAAAAAGTTTCCCTTACATCCATGCTGAATCTCTGAACGTAGAGCCATCGACTCTTGCCCTCTTGCTCTGCACTGCTGTGAAGGGACCAACTCCATCTCTGCCTCCATAACCCCTCTGTAGGCATTGGGGCTGTTGCCAGGTTCCCCCGGAGCCATCACTGCTCCAGGCTGAACAAGCCCAGCTCCCCCAGCCTCCCCTCGCAGGACCAGCATCTCAGCGACACTGCTAAACTCACCCTAGTTTGCAATGCTCTCCTGTACTGGAGGTAGTGGTGAGCTGTGGGATGCCATGAATACCCAGCAGAGGAATGATTTCCCCCCCAAGTGCTTCAGTTCACAGCGTCAGGTAAGAGCTAATACAGTGTAACCCACCACCATCACCCAGCATGCAGTCTGGTTCTCAGCACCAAACCACCTTACTCTTCAATCCTGCTCTTACTGGGCTCTTTCTCTTGCTAATGCAAGAATAGCCATCAGGCTCTAACCTGGGTTTCAAGTCCAGAAAGCAATCCTGTTAAGGCACTGCTTAAATTTACATGCAGCTTCAAGCATGTGTGGAAGTATGTACAGTGTGCTGAGCAAATGCTTAAACACTGTTCTGCAGTCATGACCTTATCTCCTAGAGGACAACTGCATATTGAACTGTGCCAAGGTAATATCCCCACATAATAAAGACACCCTTTATATGACAGCATAAAACCCAGAAATTAAGTGCCTTGCCTCAGGTTACAAAGAAGCATTACAGCACAGCCAGAAACACAGATGTCCAAAGACTCAGATGAGTATTTTAACTACGATGCCATTCACTCCCACATTGCTACTGCTAGGAAGAAATATGGGCAATGCAGGACATACAACGTATTGTAAGAGAGCTGTAAAAAGTAATCAAATGAGACAAAGTTGAACCAGCCAAACAGTTCGATACTGATTTATTTCCCGTGAATAGGTTCTGCTCACCTATGGATAAGTCTGCAACTATCTGTAATGACTAAGATGTCCAACATCAGTTTTCACAGATACGAAAAAATAACAGAAAAAACTAAATATCTAAATATTAGATAAGAATCTCTAAAGTGTAATACAGTAAGAATGCCAGATTTTATCACTCTTCTATCAAGCTATAAATCACTTCCTGTAAAAATAGCACGTAAATTAGAGAGGAATTTACTAAGGCAGGAAAAAAAAAGATTGTTTCAAGGTATGAATACTTAATTATATATGTTACTGTCAGACACACTGTTGTATCATAACTTCATAACACAGCACCATGAGGCTGTCAGATAAAGCTCCAAGACATCACAATCTGATTACATACTTTTATCTACAACAGTGAAGTCAAGCATCCCTATTTTCTTTTGCATTTATATTGAATAGATCTCCTTTGCACCCATACAGAACCTTCTTCACAGCTGCAAGATCTAGTCATATCCTTTCCAGGCTATCAGCACCGAGGACGAGAAAGAAGTTTAACCAAAAATCAATGCAATAATTTGTCGAAGCTTAACTCTTACGAAAATGCTTCAAGCCCCTTCGGATGAAAATCAAGCAATCTCACCTTAAAGGCAGTAGCCAGAAAATTCATGTATCATCTTAGGTCAGTAACGAGGTATATGCAGATTTTAAACAGTAGCTAGGCACAGATTATCTAGATGCCATTTAAGGAGCAGTTTGGATAGACCAAGAACAACAGGTTCATACACTTAGGAACAGGAGCAGTGATGGGATCAGTTGAGCACACCACCACTTGTGGAAGGTGTCCCTGCCCATGGCAGCGGGGTTGGAACTAGATGATCTTTAAGGTCCCTTCCAACTCAAACCATTCTATGATTCTGTGATTATCATGCTTCCTCTCAATTTTCTCTTTTGCATGGTGATGAAAATCAACTCCAGATGTCTCAGCATACAGGTCTACTTTTCTAAATATTTCAGGAACAGACATATCTGAGATCTCACTATCTCCCCAACCCTACCTGTCACTTCCATTTGTATATTCAGTAATTCTATCAGCTCTTTGGATGCTATCAGAAAAATCCCACTGGAATAGTTCACACTGACTTGGTCAACCACCACATCACCCAAATCTTTTTCAAGGTCCGTATCTCTAGAATAAGAGCTCTCAGCCCTAAAATCCTATTCTGAATTTATTCTTCCTAGAAATTTGTATGTGTGCATGTCTTAAAACACAGCTTGCTTTGTTAGAGCCCAACTTAGCAAGAAAGCTTTCTTCCATGTCACAAAAAAAACCCTGAAATAATAGAATTCCCATGGAATAAATCCCATGGATGCACAAGAAGCACATGGGCTTAATCAGAAGCCACTGTTTTGTGATGCTCCAGTTACTGAGGTTTTGGTCCATTTAATCTGTGCCATGTTTATTTATTATTCAAAACACTTAGGTGAAAAGCTTTGCAGAAACTTTAGTGTATTCCATAGATATGTTTACAAACTAGATTCTGCTATGATAAAACCAGATAAACACATGCAGTTCACTACACATCTAACTTCTACAAAAGCACACTGGTTAGCACTGTATTCCTTTCATACAGTTCTTCATTACTGGTATTACACAGCTCAGAGACCTTCTTGATCAGCTTTTTAACTTGCCTGCAAATTATCCTTTTTTTTTTTTTGCCTCCCCAATTACACATCTAGTTAAAAAAGATGGTTAATAGCGTCAGTAAACACAGGGATGAAATATTTAAGTCATCATCATGTAATATGGCTAAATGATTTGGCTTTCACCTAAACAAAGAACTACAGGACTGAAACCTTCTACCTTCCCTGCACTAGAACCGACAACACAACCAGCTCTGCCTAACAGGGAGCCAAAGCCATGGACAAAGCAGCTCCTACTTCATGGAAAAGCTACTCCCTTTTCGTAACCCTGAAATTAAGTCATCTGCCACTGGCTCCTTTTAACAGCTGTATTTCCTATTTCTTTCACTGCTGGGTTTTAAAAAAAAACTCATACTCCTTTTACTTCTCAAGACTCCAACACAACTATTAAAAAGAAATATTCTAACATTTACATTTCATGTTCTCAAGTTGAGGGAAATAAAAGAATGAATAGCAGCATGGCAGTTCTCTCTAATTGGCGAGGTTAGGAATATGTGAAAGATCCTTATATAGGCAGTTTAAAAGCCAAGTTTTTAGTTATTAAAAAGAAAATCCAGTAATTTTGAAAGCTTAAGTTCTTCCCTGTCCCACCGCCCAAACTCCCACCCCAGGAAATTCTTTGACTCTCTTCTTCCTAAAGTTGATTAAGAGTTCATTTTAAATTTGTCCAGAGGATTAATTGTGATATTCAAAAAATATAGGGTTTATTGCCATGTATTAACAGCTTTGTTTCATACAGTAATTTTTCTTTCAGATTTTTAATTCGTAAACAATTTGTACAATAAAATTCTCCTCTTTTTGTCTTAAAGAATTTGCACACAGGTCATAACTGCTCAGACTTAAATTAAATAAATTCCTTTAGTTGGTGATATACTGCAGTTTTACCAGCCTAAAATTTCACTGATCTCTTCTATTTGCTTACCTAAAGGCAAGAAATAGTTTCACTCAAGGCAACTAATGCATCTTATGGCATATTTAGCCCCGAGAGCATTAAAAAAAACCCTACGGCAAATCTATTCCCTGCAAAAAATTCATGTTCATCTGAGTCATCTGAAGTCTTTTCATTTAAATGCTGAAGAACTCCCACAGGTTTTGATCAAAGATTTTAATGCTGGGGTTTTAATAATTGATCCTTTACATACCAATGCTGTAATTTGGAGCTTCCAACCTATCCTATTTAACAGCTGAGGTAATGAGGTAACCACACAACAGATGTTAGAGCTGGCTGAGGTTTGAAACAAACCACTCTGTTGCCTGTAAAATCTAGCTGTCATTTGCAAATACATCCTAGTTGACAGCAGTACCTGATACCATTTTCTTGGTATTTTACTCTCTGGTTATTTTAGTGGGACACAGTTAAGGACAGTCAGCTGTGCTGCAGAAATGCACAAACACCTGTTCAAAAGTTCATAGCATCTCTCATACACTGGCACTGACGTATTCACAAGCTGGTTTCCACCCATATTTTAAAGCACGTGCTCTGAAAACTGACTTAGTAAATGGCACAGTGGTGTCCCACATTTGTCTCCTCTCAGATTTCACACAAAGTTTGTGCTCCTTACATTCAAAATATGTTTTTATTATTTTGAACCGTTGTTATCTGAAAATGCAGCTCTACTAAATACAGCGCCGGCCCATAAAGCAAGATTACTAACTTGCAGCTCCACAGTCTGCACACACACGAGCCAACACAGAATCAAACTGTGCCCTCTTCCATGGTTTTGCTCCTCACAGGTCGATGGAAGAAAAACTAGAATTAGTGAGGAACTATTTATTAACTACTTAAAAATAAACAGAATGGGGAAAGACTGAATACACTTCACATAAGAGAATTCTGTTTCAGTCATCACTTTTTGGCCATTGCTACATTTTCTATTGCTGTGTAGGTAAGTATTTGTCATCTTACAGAGATCAGCAAATCATCTACATGGAAGCAATTTTTCAACCACCAAAACATACCAACATTCCCAACTGAAAGATAAAATTGAATCAACTTATTAGTATTTATTTGAATATTATTTTTAGAAAGCCCAGGAATAAAGTACAAAATTGGTTACTATTAAATAAACAAATCTTAATACCTTCAGGAAAAAAAGCAAAAGCTTTTTGATTATTTTGTGTTTCTTTCAGTTTGGTTTAATCTCTTAAGATTGATTTTAGAAATTTATTAAATAACCTCTTCAAGCAACAATTTATTAAATAACCTCTTCAAGCAACAATTTATTAAATAACCTCTTCAAGCAACAAACTATATAAACATAATGATGTAAACCTCATCTGTAGAGCTGATGTTTACTTTATAGGTAAGGAAACTGAAACACATAGGTCCCCTATGACCTGTATAAGACAACATAGGAAATTGTGGCACCAAAGGCATGTAAAAGACAGCACAGTGACAATCTTAAACATTAAACAAGCACTGGGAGAAGTCTTAGAGGCAGTTGGAAAAAAGGCACTCTCATTTAAAAGAATGAAAGCACAAACTAACAGAAAATGACACTTAAAAGGACACTAGTAGAATGAAACCAGCGCAGGAAACCAGTGGACAAAACTGAAAATCATTCCTTTCTCATTTAACATCTGAACACACTGAACATGTCTTAAGGATAGAATTTTTTTTTTTTTTAAGTTGGCAAGCAGCCATCTGCTTTAGACATATGTGTGTTTAACACATATATATTGTTGCAAAAGGGATTTGGGATGTTCATTGACTGAAGAGGAAAGGGGCACGAGGTAGGCCACATGTACACAGAGTTTGTTTCTGACAAGCAGCCTTCCAATAAAAGACATTAAACCATAGTAATTAAAATACAGGTGCAGTCTAGTTACCATCTTTTTTTGTGTGCAAATGGCACAAGGCAGAAAAACCCCGCAACGATCTGCGTCTGTTCCTGCGGATACGGGTACCCAGCAGTCCCAAGTCCTCAGCAGGTGAAGGGTGCAGGACCCACCAAAAGCTGCTAGGTTGCTTCAAAGAGCCAGGATAGGCTAGCTTCTTGGGCAGTTGTGCCATTACATCCTCCGGCAGGACAAGCTCCCTCACGGCACTACGGCCGCAACGCCACCTCAGCCGAAGTTAAGCCTGCGCTACTTCAGCTCCCAACCACAGCTGTGCTTTCCTGGCATTCATCTGCCCAGGGTGCACGCAACCAACCTCCTCACAGGTACTGCATTTTCTTATTTTTCACATCAACAAGATGACACCAAGAACTCTGATTTTGCTGGAAAACTCTTAGAAAACATTCAAGGGCACTTCAAGCTTGAAGTGTAGCTCATCCAGCTGTTGAAGTGAAAGAAAAGCGATCAACGAGCAAGCCCCTGCCTCCACCAGCAGCACCACGAGGCCGTTTGGATGCTGCTGCCAAGACTGAAAACGGACACCTGTCAACCCACTCATCGGTGTCCCTTCCCCTTATCTTAATAGCTCTGCGCTTGGAACGTAATAGTGGCATCGTCTCCACACAATAGCAATGAAAGGGCTCACAGAGGCTGTCTAACAAACTAATACTCTCCTGGTTTATTTTACACATCTCTCCACCTCCAATACTCTTCTCTTTTGCCACTCAGCTAAATGCATTTCTCGGCAGCAACCCTCTTCCCTTTATATTTTCCTCCTATTCTGGCACATCCTTTACGTGAGAGAATTTTATCGTCCTCACCCAGCACCACATTAAACCATCTGTACAATTACACTAAAATCTGAAAAAATTCACCTCAAAGTGAAGGACTATTCAAGTGCTTTGCTTAATAAAGAGCGTAATACTGCACTGAGATTTTTTTCTCCCCTTCAGATTATTTCCTTTGAAATATGATGCAGTCTCTCTTCAGAATTAATGTATTGATTGATTTCAAACTACAAACACTGTTTTTCATGGGTGCATTTATCTTCCAGCACACTGAACGGTCTGCACTGTGTAGCATCTATTTTTCCTTTCTATTAACTGATTTTTTTTTAACAATCATAAGGAAAAATTTGATAAAATAAAATCCATGGGAGGTATTTTTCTGTTTCTTGAACTGTTATACACATTATTCAATGATCTCTTACAATACAGGGAAAATGCAGGCCCTCTCCAGAAGGAAATGGGAGATCCCGTCATGCAGGATATGGAGATGGCTGAGGTATTCAATGACTTTTTTTGCCTCAGTCTTCCCTGGCAGTGCTCAAGCCACACTGCCCAAGTTGCAGAAGGCAGAGGCAGGGACGGGGAAAATTAAGTGCTCACAGCAGGAGGAGAGCAGGTTCAAGACCATCTAAGGAACCTGAAGGTGCACAAGTCCATGGCACCTGAGGAGATGTATCTGTGGGTCCTGAGGGAAGTGGCGGATGAAGCTGCTAAGCCACTATCCATCATATTTGAGAAGTCATGGCAGTCCATGAAGTTCCCACTGATTGGAAAAGGAGAAACATAACTTATTTTCACAAAGGGAGATAAAAGAGAGATTCAGGGAACTACAGGCCAGTCAGTCTCTGTGCATATCAAGACCATGGAGCAGATCTTCCTAGAAACTAAGCTGGAAAATGGATGTGGAAAATAAAGAAGTGATTGGTGACAGCTAACAAGGCTTTAGTAAGGGCAAATTGTGCCTGACGAATTTGGTGGCCTTGTGCAACGGGGTTACAACACTGGTGGATAAGGGAAGAGCAACTGATGTCATCTACCTGGATTTGTGCAAATATCAAGACCATGGAGCAGATCTTCCTAGAAACTAAGCTGGAAAATGGATGTGGAAAATAAAGAAGTGATTGGTGACAGCTAACAAGGCTTTAGTAAGGGCAAATTGTGCCTGACGAATTTGGTGGCCTTGTGCAACGGGGTTACAACACTGGTGGATAAGGGAAGAGCAACTGATGTCATCTACCTGGATTTGTGCAAAGCATTTGACACTGTCCTGCACAGCATACTTGTAGCTAAATTGGAGAGACAAGGATTTAATGGTGGATCACTCAGTGGATAAGAAATTGGCTGGATGCTCGCACTCAAAGAGTTGTGGTCAATGTTCTGAGGGACTCAGAGCTGGATGCAGACCTCTAGGAGAGGGAGAATCCCCTCCCTCGACCTGCTGGCCACACTTCTCCTGATACAGCCCAGGATACGGTTGGCTTCCTGGGCTGCCAGCACACACTGCTGGCTCATGTCCAGCTTTTCATCCACCAGTACCCCCAAGTCCTTCTCCTCAGGGCTGCTCTCTATCCACTCTCCACCCAGCCTGTACTTGTGCTTGGGATTGCCCCAACCCAGGTGCAGGACCTTGCACTTGGCCTTGGCCTTGTTGAACTTGATAGGGGTTGGCACAGGCCCACCTCTCCAGCCCGTCCAGGTCCCTCTGGATGGCAGCCCTTCCTCCTTTTTTCCCTTTTTAAAGATATGGATTATGTTTCTCCCTTTACAATTAGTGGGAAACCCATGCTGACTGGGCGTGATCAACTGGTTATCCTGTACATGCTGTGTAATAGCACTCCATAACACAACCAGCACCAAGGTCAGGCTGAAAGACCTGTAGTTCCCCAGATCCTCGTTCCAACCCTTTTTGTAGCTGGCCATCACACTTGCTCACTCAGTACCCTTGGGTGGATCCCATCCAGCCCCACAGACCTGTGGGTATCCAAGTGGTGCAGCAGGTCACTAACCCTTTCCCTTCATATTGTAATTGCCATTGTGCTGTCTTTTACATTCTGCTCCCCATTGCTGTTTTCCAGCTCAGGGGACTGGGTACCTGGAGAAAGCTGGTCTTCCTATTAAAGAACTAGGACAAAGAAGGCATTAAGTACCTCAGCCTTTGCATCATCCTTAGTCACTGTGTTTCCCCTTTGCCATGGAGTGAAGGATGAAGAGTCTCCTTAGCCTTCCTTTTGTTGCTAATGTATTTAAAGAAAGATTTTTGTTGTCCTTTACAGCAGAGGCCATCTTAAGTTCTGGCTGAGCTTTGGCCCTTCTAATTTTCTCCCTTCAGAACACCCTGACAACCTTGTAGTCCTCCTGAGTTGCCTGTCCCTTCTTCCAAAGGTCATAAACACTGTTTTTTTTTTCCCCTGAGGTCCATCCAAAGCTCTCTGTTCAGCCAGACTGGTCTCCTTCCCTGCTGGTTCATCTATTGGCATGAGGATAGCCTGCTCCTTTGCTTTAGACTTCGTTCTTGAAGAATGTTGACCCTTCCTGGACTCTTTTGCCCTTCAAGACTGCCTCCCAAGGGACTCTCATCCAGGCTGCTGAAGAGGCCAAAGTCTGCCCTCCAGAAGTCCCAGGTAGCAGTTCTGCTGACCCCCTTCCTTGCTTCTCCATGAATGGAAAACTATCTTTTTGGGATTGCTATGCCCAAAACAACCTCCAACCATCACATCCCCCACAAGTCCTTCACCGCTCACAAACAACAGGTCCAGTGGGGCACCTTCCCTAGTTGGCTTCCTCACTCTCTGTGCCAGGAAATGTCTTCCACACACTCCAGGAACCTCCAAGACCATTTCCCCTGTGCTGCATTGCATTTCCAGCAGACACCTGGTAGGTTGAAGCCCCTCACAAGAACAAGGGCTAGCGACTGTGAGACTTCTCCCATCTGCATATAGAATATTTCCTCTGCCTCTTCATCCTGGTTGGGTGGCCTACAACAGACTCCCACCATGGTATCTGCCCTGTTGGCCTGCTCCCTGATTCTCACCCACCAACACTCAACTAACATCACCATCATTAAGGTCTAGATAATCAAAACACTCCCTAA
>NW_010255916.1:0-4518 GCF_000690775.1 Eurypyga helias
GGGTGGTGGTGGGGGGTGTGTGCTATGGTGTAGTGCCCATTGTAAGGCAGGTATGGCTTTTGTTCCGGGTGAATGTCCCTCTCTGTCTTAGAGGATACCTGGTGTTGGGAGAGGCAGTTCTGGGATTTCTAGTCCAACCTCTGCATGGCAGAGTTGATCCCCAAACCAGACCAGGCTGCGGAGGGCTATGTCTCATTTAATTTGGGTTTCCAAATCCACCACCAAGGCTGGAGATGCTCCTATCTCTGTAGTGGGCCATCTGACACTGCACAATCCCTGAAGGGATACCTTAGACCATGTGGGGACTCCAGCCACAGCAGGGGACTCTAGCAGGGGCTGTACACTGAGGCCACACCAGTCCTCTATGCTCAGGTTTGGAGGGGCTCAGTGCTTGATGCTGGAGGATCTCAGGAGAGTGCGTGCAGCCTGCTTCACCTGAGAGCTGCTCTCAGTAGAAGTAGTCCTGAGCTCTCTTTTCCCTCAGACATCCCTAGGTGCAAGTGCCCCCTGTGCTCTGTAGTGCTGAGGGCAGTTCTCTGGAGCAGTGTAAGGTATCTTCTGGCTCAGAAATCCTCCACTGCTCACTTTATCAGGATTTTCTAATTTCTCAAATATTTCTGGATGGCTCCCAGTGGGCACTGGGCTCTGCAGCTGGCAGGTGAGGACAGGCTTTTTCCTTAGCCACTGGTCCTGGAAATGGAACTCACTCTGGTGCTGTGCTGCCCCAAGACTAAGCCAGAAATTGTTTGTGAAGTTGAAAGTGCCCGCAAGAAGTCTGTCCTAGCAGTGCCAGAGTGTTGTGGGATGGAGGAGCTGTAGCAACTTTGCAGCCTCACAGGATTAGCTCTGACTGCACTTTTCCTGGCAAAGGTTCATCTAAACTGGTCTCAGAAACTTGGGTATGGTGAGCCCATGCCTGTAATGAGGTCTTCCCTCTGTGTCTCCTAATTCAAGTGCTTCCTAACACCTAACCTACTTCTCTTTTGCTTCTATTTCAAGTTCAACTTCCAAGTTCACTGCTTGGCAGTCACAGCAGACAGATCTCCTGATGACTTTGAAATGTTTCTGCAGGATCAAAGCATGGCTGTGCAGGCAGACAGGTAGCAAGGAACAAATTCTGACAGATGCAGCCTCCCATCAGGAGCATGACCTTGGTGCCAGAACATCGCCACAGCTTTTGATCTTGGACTGTGAACATGGTGATGATGTGGGAAGAGTTCTCCGATGTAACAGGTCCCTTCTGAACCCTCCTGTGCAGATCACAAGTCCTTTATCTCAGTATAACTAGATAGAATTTTCTTACATCCATTTCTGTGAGAACCAGTCAAGGATTTTTCCCTTCAGAAGGTCCAAGACTCCAGTCCTAGCACCTGACTTGGGATTTCTTGGGTCTCAGTGGGAACATATCAGAGATACAGAACAGATGTTTATTAATGGAGAATGAGCTCAAGGAAGCAAATTTATTGGGATACTTTACCAGACACTGCCGAGAGGCATGGAGTATATGGAAGTTTGTGGCATGTAGCTTTTTTGCTTGCTGTGAGTTCTGGAGGCAGATGAGAAACTCTGATGAAAAGTCACTCCAGTGTCTTCCTCCCACAGGCAAGGTACATGTGGAATCCACAACTTTCACAAGTGATTTTTTTATTCTTGATTATGAACATAATAACAAGGAATCATTGGCAAGCACAGGAGAAAAGAGCTGAGCAGAGAGGGAGCCTGCACTCAGAAAGGGGAATTGGAAAGTGACATTTCACTAAAACGCTACTACCCTTGGGCTCCTCTGCTCCAACAAGGCTCAAGCTCTTTGGTCATGCAAAGCCTTCGCAGAGTGTCCAGTGTGGACAGGAGGGGGAAGGAGCACTAACAATATGGAGCTGGCTTGATGAGGATAAGGGAGGATTTGCAGTTCCCTTTGCACAGGCTGCCCCATGTCATACCGCCCTTGAAATTCAGCCGTACAGAGTAACACGCTGAATACCACCACCCGCCCTCATAGCTGTAGGCACAGTTCTTACTGTAAGTGTCCTGATCCTGATCCTTTGTGGAGAACTTCATGTTGTCATGCATGGTGTTGGGATTGTCTGAGGTCATGGCATCCCCTGCTGTCCCTGTGTAGGAACCCAGCCTCAGCCGGTAGCCGTGGGACTCATCTTCCACACTGAAGAGGTTGTAGTCTGCAAAATTGATGTTGTCTGTGGAGTCCTGGATGATAAACCTGACCTGGTAGACCTTCTGCTTGGCAATCTGATGGATGTACTCGGTGCCCAGCCAGTACTCGCTGCGCACGTTCCCAAAGCCATACTTGTAGGTGCTCCAGGACTCAGCCCAGGTGACTGATGTGTCTTTCTGGTTTCTCTGGATGACCGTCCAGCCCCCGTTTGTCACATTCATTTCACAGAACACCACGAGATGGTGAAGCCCTTTTGGCTGGATGATGTAGACACCACTGCGGCTGCCAGTGGGGATCTCACTGCAGTCCTTGGGCCAACCTGGGGCAAGAGACAGAGTTGATTATTAAACCCACACAATGAGACACTGAAAGCACCTGATCTTTCTTTTGTGCCTCTATCTTTTTGCACACACATTCTTGGGCTGTATTCCTGCCATGTGCCCACAGGAATAAATCTTGAAATCATCAACATAAGAGTTGGGCTTCATATCTTCCCAAGACAGGATTCAAACTGATGGGGACACTCTGCCAAAATGTCTTTGCCTGTTGAGATCTTCACTAGCACACAATGCACCCTAGCCCAGGTTGGATTCAATCTTGCAGTGCTGTGATGATTTGCCTGTAGCATGCAGGTGATGTATCAACACACAGACAAATGCAAATCTGATTTATAAAGCCATTTGCTGTTACAGCATAGAGACTCTAGACTTTTGTAGTAATCTCAGAAACCCTTGAGAGTGTAATCAAGGCACACATATTTCTAATAATTAAATCAGCCTTTGTGATCTTAATATGACAAATCCATCGGTTTTCTCTGGGTTTATCCAATTAGATCTTTAGACACTTCCTGACGTGCTTGATTTGATTATGGCCTTTCCATGCTTCAGTGTCAGCAGCTTTTACATCAAACTGCAAAGGCACCTACACACTTCCAGGAAGTGACGACTCTGCTGCTGGTTATTCCTACCCCAATGGGACCTATCTTGTGATCCTGTGGGCTAATGTTGACTCAGTCAGTTCAGTAGCACAGTCAGTCCCTGCCTTACCCAGTCTTCTCATCAACTGTATAGTGAAAATAGGAACATAACTAATCACCACTTCCCAAAGGCCAATAATGAATCATCACTTTGCAGTTTGGATCTTTAGGTGGAAAATTCCACATGCTAAAGTTCCTCACCAAATGCTGAGTACAGGACGTGGCTGGTAATAGAATCCCCCCTGAGGTTATGAGCTGTGGCACCTCTGCAGCCTATCAGAATTCCTGTGAGGAGCCAGTGCACATGTAGGACATGGGCTAAGGTGACTGAGAGCTCTTCATGAGTCCAGCAATGGTGAAACCTTAGGAACAGATCCACTCCTTGAAAAGAGACTTACCATGTCCCACTGGGTGGTGGGGGGCAATGTCTCTGACCTGTCGAACATGTTCGCTGCCATTATCTGAATTAACAAGAACAGAGGAGACAGGAGTGAGTGTTGACAGTAGACCAGATGATATTCCTGTTTTTCTGTTGTTGTTCCTAATTCCAGGGGGACTTCACTGTTTCAAGTATCAGCCAGTTGGTAGTTCGGGGGAATTTACATGGTGTTAGAATGGGGCAAATGCTTCCTTGGTGAGAAGGATTTGAGCACACTGTGTGTGATAGACCACAAATAGTGGTAGAAACACTGAAAAAATGGCCGTTAAAGTGTAGTAGAAACAGTTAGGAAGGGATTCAGGAAGAACAGGGATTAGAGGGAGAAGAAGTTTGAGAGCAGGCACAGGAAAACTAGTGCAGGTATCAGGAGTTGGGAGAGGGATTCTACTCAGCTTGGTCAGAAGGGAATTGGAAGCATGTTGCTGGGATAGAGAGTGGTTTAGAGGGAATTAATGCAATTCTTTTGCAAGGACAACATATGTGTATCCACTGATGGCTATAAAACAGAGGAACAAATCACAGGCCAGGAATAGCGGACATTGCAAAGTACAGTTGTTGAATTCAGTCAGTTTATTTTTCTCTGTTGTGGGCTTTCCAAATAATGTCTGTTTAAAAAATTACAGCACCTCTAAGTAATACCAAAATGCTGTTAACTAGAAATGAAAGCAAAGGTTTAACAAGACAATAAATGCTTTGTCCATCTTGAACAAGTTGCACAAAGGAAACAAATAGCATATTTAGGAAAGTGAATGACTTAAATGGTTCCAGTGATCTGCTCAATCATTTACAGTGAGGGATTAAAATAATGGAAGCACAAAAAACATTCCTGTCCCCTCTCTCTGTAATAGATGCTTAATGCTGCAGCCACTGTTCTCTGACACCCTTTCCTATCCTCTCCCATATGAGGTTGTCATGGTTTAACTCTGGCTA
>NW_010255917.1:0-623 GCF_000690775.1 Eurypyga helias
AGTAGCATGTTCTTTTTGTTGCTCTCAAATTTGGAGGGCCCTGTAGTCCACCAGTTGCATTGCCAGGGCCATATCTATCTGTCAGGCTGCTGAGTGAACCCCCTGATACCCTTCTATGCTGGGCTGTCAGCTGTGAGTTGGGCTGGGTATCAGGGCAAGCAGATGCTGCCAGAGGCTGTTAAAGTATCTCGCTTTAGAGCAATTGCATCACACTCTTGCCTTCAGTGACTGATGTCTGTACTCGCTATTGTCCTTCTGCAAGCACATGAGAGTGCCTGGGCCAGGCCTCAGCTGGTGTAAATTGGTGCAATGCCACTACTACACACGTCTTATCCCAGATGTCCCACTCAGATTGATGTGAAAGTATGAGGCAGCAAAACTCATCAGTGCTAATTAGTTCATGGTATGTTTTCCTTCTTGGTGATGAAGACAAATTGCCTTTTCCAGGACTGGGTCTGCATTAACAATTTTGAAAGCCACATGTGAAAGAAAGCTGCTCAGAATGAACATCTGAAAGAAGCCCACATAATGGCAGTACCAAGCCCCAAATTCTTGTAGGTGCTAGCAAAACTTTAGATAAAAAAAAAACCCAAACCCAACGTGGAGTAAGCACCACAACCCTA
>NW_010255917.1:649-7043 GCF_000690775.1 Eurypyga helias
TATTGCTGAAAGAACTGCAGGAATCAGGAGAGACTTAACATGGGCAGTTTCCTCAAATAAATGGTTCCCAGCTCTGCAAAAAGCTACTTTTCCTTTGGGTGCTTGCATTGCAGCAGCAGCGGGCTGGCTCGTGGGAGCTGTTGCTCAGGCTTTGACCCTGAGGCTGCAGGTCTGGACGGTCCAGGGGCAGCTCACTTGAGGATGGCTGTCACCTGTGAGCTGCTTGTGAAAATGATGCCTGTTTCCCAGCCGTCACCTAGGGAGCCATTGGTTGTCTCAAACAGGACCATCTCTGACACCTTTAGTGTAGCAGAAAAGCTAGGTGTGAGGCTGGATGAGAATAATAAACTGCTCTTTCTCATAAATACACCCATAAATGTGCAAATGTATGTGTTTAGTGGGAAGATGTAACGGAAGGTTAGCACAGTGGGCACTGCTGGAGAGGTCCTACAAACTGTCATTACCAATTCCAAGCATGCCTCAACCTGGCAGTGTGATATGTTTCCTGGGAACCTTGGGAAGGGACAACTTAAACCCAGGAGAGGAGAGAGCTGGACTAAGGTGGTAAGACCTGGAAAGAGCATCACTTGCCTGTCATAAGACACTCCTGTACTGAGAGGGTTATGCAAGAAATACCTGTTTCAGAAAAGCTTTCAATAAGCATTTCTTAAGAGTTTGTCAGAACAAGGCCATATGCATATGCAGAGTTTTTTTCTGACCTAGGCAAGGAAATAGAGGACAAAAGCAGTGAAGGCTTATGGTATGAACTACTTAAACATACATTTTTGTTGTCAAATTCTGTGCCTGAAAAACATTTTTGTGCTATGCTTCTGGCCTTGTTTAGCAACTACCATTTTAATATGTAGAAAGTTCGGTGCTCTAATGCCCAAGCTCTGGCATGAGGAGGGACCAGGCCTGTGTGACCTGTGGGTTGCTCATGCTCTGGTTTACTGCAAGGTTTGGTGTCACAGTTAGTCCAGGGGTCCCTTCTGCCATGACAGTCACCTCTGCTTAGCTCTCATTTGAATAAATTAAAATCTTTCTACTTGTTTGTCTTATCTTTAACTTTCTGCTGAACTCATGTCCTGTAGGAACAGCCACTTTTCCACCCTCAGGGTGAAGGTTGTTCTCTGTTGTGGAGCTCAGCTGCTTTACACCAGTGAAGAGCCCAGCCAGTGCCCAGGATGCACTGTAACTGGTGGCCAGATCCAGTGAGCAGATGCTGGTCTGCTGCTCTGGCTGGCTTCAGGAGGAATTGTGTCTGAGGGCAGGATTTTGGCTGCAAGCCTTGAGGTGAAGAGCTGGGCTACAGATCTGGCCGCTTGCCTGGGTGGTTTCCAGGCAGACATTGCATTTTTATTGTCTTGGATATTCTGCTTTGGAGGTCAGTCGAGAAAGCAGAATGGGGTTGTCACTTGGCAGAAGTAGAAAAGTCTAGACAAAAAATGCATGTGGTGATACGTTGAGTATAATGCTGTTGGTCCAGCGCCTGAGGTAGCATCTACCTGTGCTAACCCAAAGGTAACAGAAGACAATTTCTACCAAGCTTTCTTTTGTTTCTCAGGCTGTACTGACCTTACTCTTGGCAGATGGCCACCTTCCCTGCTCCAGCCCAACCACACCATGCATCACGGAGAGCAATGCAATCAGACATGGAGGAGGAGCAATACCTCCTCACTGCTACACAGCTGGGCTCAAGGGCACAGAGGACTACTCAAAAATTCAGGCAGAGGCTGCAGGCTGGACCTGCAGTGAGTAAGGATGGTCATTTCAGCTGTAGCACAGGTTTGTTGAGTAATGGATAAAGAGAATAGCCTGGATGGGGAGAAGATTTTTTAGGCCAGCCCCAAACTTTGTCATTCCTGTGACTTGCTGAAATGTCAGGAAGATGCAGGGAGGTGATATGGCTGGTTGTGCAATAGCGCCGATGGATGTTGGCACCTGGGAAAAGGGAAGGGGTAGTATTTTTGGCATCAAAGGGTAATGGGAGTGGTTAGTCCTAATGAAAGGAAAGAAAACATTTCCTTGTTCCTTCTGCACTTCTAGAGAAAGAGGAGAGGTGATTTCACTGTTTTCTGGGAAGAGCTTGAATTTCTCATTGCCTGCCCCAGGAACTCTGGCAACAACCTTTTCTACCCTCTCCAAGTTGGGAGTGCAGAATCACCCCCTGCACTCGGCTGGGTCTCTGCAAGCCCCTGGTGTGCACAGGCTCACAAGTTTGGTCACTCTGGTTGCTTTCCCTTGTGTGTTCTCCATAATCAATAAAAATGCTAAAACACTTTCTCCAGGTGTCTAGGCTATCAGTTTCTTCTACTCTAACATGTTAGGCTGCCAGCTGCAGCTCTTCCCTTCCCCATCTCAAATCGAGATCTAATACATCTTTCCTGTGCTTAAAACCCGTGACAGGGGTGTTAAAGGTGTTGCTTCTTCAGTCAGTGTTCCTCCTGTAGAGGAAAAAAGGCTCTGCCTGCAGGGTGGTAAGGGCTGAGGTTGCCACTGGTGGTACAGCCTCGCGAAGGGCACTGAGAAGCCTGCTGGAGAGTGCTTGGATTTGCAGCTGCACCCTCGCCAGGAGTGGATGCAGAAAGCTGTTGCTGGGTGAGTGGAGGACTCATGTTGAAGGTGGTTTACACCAGGTGGCATGGCTGGAAGAGGCTGACAGGTGCAGTGGCACAGCTAAAAGCCACCCTGCTGTTCAGTTGCCACTTCCTAATACCCGAATCTGTGCATCTGTATCCGTGTCCATATCTGATGAGAGCCAAAATCCCAACAAATACCAAGCAGCCAAAAAAGAGACAACTTCCTTTTCCAGCATGAAGCATCTCTGCAGGCCCCAGACATCCCCTGTGCCTCCTCCAGTTGGATACCTCCCAAACTCTTGCCTCGTCTTCAGACCTCAGTTCCCTGGAGAAAGGCCTCTGTTGCTGGCCCAACATCCCTCTCCTGTCCCTGCATACCAGCATTTTGGTGACGTGGAAGGTAGTTCAGCATTTCACGCTTCATTTTGGCAGGTGCAGCCCGGAAGCAGCATCCCAAGGTCACAGGACACAGAGGTGGTTTCCCTTCCTGTCTCCATCCTGGGGAGCATAATGGCTGTAGCGTGCAGCCATCCCCCTCACTGGTGCTTGGCTCTGCCTGGGTGGGACACACTGTGAAGCAGGGTGGTGATATCTCCATGCTGGGCCTGCGTGGGTGGAGGTGTCTCCTGGCCTCTGGTGAGCCACAAACCCTGCCCCAGCCCACCAGATCTGCACTGACTGAAAGGGGGACCAGAGTCTGGCACAGCAGGTTCCCATGCTTCCCCTCCTTCCTAAAAACAGGCACCATTTGGCTCCCTTTCAAATCAGTGCCCAGTGGACAATGCAGTGGGTTTAATTGCAGGACAGCTAATGAGCACCCTCCAGGATTAGAAATGAATGGGTTTAACCCATAATCATAGCTTAGGGCATCTAAAAGTCTCAGTGGACTTTGCAAGTTGATCACTGGCCAGACACAGAAGATGTTTGGTGGGAAAGCAGGATGTGCCATCCTGAAGTGAAAATATTATCCAGCTGAGATCTCTGGGTTGAGACAAAAAACAAAGCCTGATGCTTCAAGGGAAGGTTAGAAATTGCAGCTGTATGGGCCTGGAGGCTTTTGACCCCTCGTCCTGAAAAGGTGCTGGGCACTCAGAGCGCATAACAAGATTGAGTTTCTGCTTTGGGGAAGAAGTCTTCATCTGCTGTGGTTTGTTCACATGCACTAGGGTTTTTGTGTTTCTTGTAATAATTTTTACCTTATGGCTGTGGCGGTTCACATTAGAATCGGTCTCTGTCTCCCAGTTTTCAAAGCCAGAAGGCAAAGCAGTGCTGCCCAGGAGAGCACTGCAGTTACACTCAGAGCGGTGTGGTGATGGGCCAGAGTGGCAGATAGGTATGGCCCCCGTGTTACTGGTGGGAAATGCCACCTCCTTTGGGTCCCACCGAGAGCTCTGAACCCATCTGGATCTAACCCCTACCTCTGCTGTCTTTGAGTCCCCCCTTCTGCCCAAAGTCATGGATATGTTTCTGAACCTCTTGGCAAGGGCAGTTATCATTGCTATTCTGCTGGTGTTCAGCATCTGACATAAGCAGTCTCTGATCATATTAGTAGGCTCTCAGATACCTCAACAGTACAAATAATAAATAATAATGAGCTGCAAGGAAGACCTCTGAGTCTCGGGCTCAGGTTGGGCTCTTGTGGCTTCCACCTGAGGTGTCCACTTTGTAGAGCCTCCTAGGCTGCTGGAGAGAGTGGCTGGGGAAAGGGGTCCCAGCAGCCTTGGGAAGTGCTGTGTGGCTGTCAACAGACATGAGAAAGGCACATTTGTGCGTTGCGCCACTGGGTTGATGGTCTTTTAATGATTGAATTGGATTGCACTCGGGTAACTGATAGGGAGCCTTATAGTAAAATAGGAGGATGGTTCAGCCGATGGTAACTGGGGACTGGCTTGTGTTATTACACACATTACTCTGGACAAACTGCTGGTTTGTCTTGGCTTTAGCCAGCAAGAATCCTTTTAAGAAGAGCTGGCATCACAGCACAGGTAGCACATGCAGCAAGAGGGGCTTGCTGTGCACTGCTCTTCTGCGGCACCGCAGCCAGCACCCATGGCCCTTGGTGCCTGTGGGAAGGAGAAAGCTCTCCAGAAAGCAGGGGTTAGAGCAGCATCGCTGGGATTTTCTAGTCGTTTTGCAAATGAAGGAAATGCAGTGCATTGAAAGGAAAGCCTATCTTTGGCTGGAAGCTGGAAGACTCTTACTGTGCTGTTTTCACATCCTCTTGGGGTTTCTCTCCTAGTCCTCTTCCTTATGAGAAGCTGCTGAAGACGTGCCTCCCACAGTCAAGTGTGGATATGTGAGTTGATAAGGAAATGCTGGAGTGCAGGGAAGCAAGCCGAGGCTCGGAGCTCCCCTGCCAGAGCGAGTCATGTGGGGTGCATGCGGGTGCCCCAGCTGTGCTGCTCGCCTGCTGCTGTTCAGGCTCTCCAAGAGACATGCATAAAGAACAAAATACCTGGCTTGGCACAAACACATACATACCCAACACCAGTGACGAGGCTTCATACAGAGAGGCTGGAGCCAAACTGAATCCCCGGCCAGACTCCCTGCTTTGGTTTATCAGCTGGACTCTGCTGGCGTGACACAGGGCCATCACCTGGGTATTGCAGCATTTCCCCCTCTAAGGAGTATCTCTGTGGGGACTGCTGTTGTACCAAAAAAGATGGAAACAGCTTTTCGCTTGGGCAGCCATCCCCTTGCCATCCCAACACCAGCTGCACCTCCAGGGTATCCTGCTTGAAGACAGACCTTTGAACAAGGCCCAGCAGACGTTGTCTTTAAAAAAAATTGCTGAGCTCTCCTGGAGGCTCAGCGCTCATCTGCCAGGCAGCTGGACTGCTGAAAGGAACATGGATGTTGCTCAAGAGGGAAAGTCAGCCTTTGGGCCTCTTTCCCCCCACAGCCTTTGCTCTTGGCTTTGACTTCCCTTGAGGACCTACATTGCACTGTCTACAGCGTGAGCAGCACTCAGTGGAGCGTCTCATACACGTTCAGCCCGTGTTGTGGGCTGTGTCAGTGGGTCAGATGAATGCCTGGCTGCTCGTAGAAAGGCAGTAGCACCAATTCATCTGGGAGTACACAACACGAGAGCTCATGGGTTAAATGTGAGAGAGGCAAAGCCTAGCCCAAAGTCACAAAGCCAGTCAGAACCCAGAATGAACCCCTTGTCCTCTCAAATTGCAGTTTGATGTGCAGGGACTGGCCTGTAGGTATCATACGTGCTCCCTCAGAGCCCTGCATGGCTGGCAAAGGTGCCTGGCTGCCCGCCTCCCTCTGTGTCCTTTCCTCTGAGGGGTGGCTCAGCGGGGTGGCCAGCGGTTTGTCATCCCTGCCTGCAGCAATTCCTTCCAGCAGCAAGCAATTGGCTGTGACTATTAAAGCCATGGGGAATGTTGTGAGATTATATTATAAGGGGTGGGGGAAATAATTTTATAAAGTGGAGGTCACCTGCTGAAGGTGAGCTGAGAAGTTGTTCTTTCTGAGGAAAGAAATGAAGAGGTCATACGGGTGATAAGTGGTAGCTGAGGAGACACAAGTCTTGTTCTGCAGCCCCCTGCCTTGAGATCTGGTTTGCAGATGGCCAAGGGCAGAGATGCTGGGTGTCATCATTCCTGCCAGAGCTTTTTCCAGCAGTAGGCAGGCGCCCATCGTGCCTGGCAGACCCATCTGACTTCGGAAACCAGGAGCTGAGAGACGGAGAGGCAGAACTATGGGGGATCAGAGGAGGAGGGAGACATGTCTCTCCATAAACTCCTGCAGATTCTTAGAAGCTAACTCCACACCCTCTGGTTCTTCCACCCTGGGTAGACCCAGGT
>NW_010255917.1:7055-14955 GCF_000690775.1 Eurypyga helias
ACTGTGGGGGTTGAACCTCTGCCCTCTTGAATTTTTCAAGCATGTAGTCCTTTTGCAGAGTGCCCTGAGGAATTGTGACTCATCCCTTTCTGGGCAGAGCCTCTACAGCATGCATATATGTATTTTAATCATTTAAATGAACCTATTCGCTCAATTCTGCACAAATTTGGGTGTGTTTCTCATAAGTTGCCATGATCAAGGTTAGCAGAGTATTCCTGCAAAAAACTTTCACCCGGCACTTGTGTTAAGTGAGACTGTGAATTGCAAAGCAGTGGGATCGCTCATGCAGCACCAAAATTGGGGATGCACAGTCCTTCTCCTTAAGGAGTTCGACTGCTGCAGGAGCTCACTCCGGGTCCTTTTGAAGTCAATGGCAAGTTTCCCATTGGCTTAAGTAGGAACATGTGTTTCAAGAAATGAAAAAATATGAAACCTGAAAAGTGAGGAGTATTATGATCAGGGCATGGCCTGGTTTGACCTGGAGATTCAACTTGTGTTTTACTGCCACATCTTCCTCCATCTCTCAGGTGTACAGTAAGCTGCACAAGTTTGATTTGTATTGAAGAGATCTACGTACTGTTATTAGTAACCTACATTATTAGCATTAATTTGATAAGGACTGATAAACTAGGGAGGTTTCTTTGTTTTCTACCGGTAATTTGCACTTTAAATTCGGCTTGGACAGAGTGTGTGTCAGGGCGCACGGCCCCTGTATTTGTCATGCATGTTTTGTTCCAGCCGTGGACAAGCTGGTAGAGAAGTGTAGGAATACAAAATAAAGCAGTCTTTGGAAAGAAATCCTTAAATACAGGATTGTCAAAGCAGCTGGTATTTTCTCTTTCAGAGCAGAGTAGACAGTTAATAGAATTATGCTGATGTTACTGCAGGGAGGTGATCCTTATGGCTGACACAGTGCACGTCCCTGGGCACGGCACTCACTGGCTTCAGGAAACTGGGTGAAGATCCCTGGAACCCCCAAATGAGCAGGAACCATGGGAGGGTTTCAATACAACACAGTCCTCGGGTAAGCTCACATGGTCACTCCACATGTCTGTGCAGGACCACCGCAGGCCTTGGTTGCTGCGGCACCGGGAGGCAGTACTGGGGTCTCCAGCCAGGTCTGAGCCGTCTAAGTACTCATTTTTAATAAAAGCCACTGGTCATGATGTCGGGGATCTATAACACAGCACAGAGGCAGTCTGTAGCGCAGGGCTGCAGCTGCAGGGTCATGGTGCAGGGTACTGGGTAGCTCTGCAGTGCTTTGCAGAGTACGTCAGCGGAGGCATCTCCGTGCAGGACTGCAGAAGCAGCATGCCCATGGCCGCAGCAGGCAGCTACAGCCACCCAGCCTCAGAAGGACACCAGCCAGCACGGGTCCAGCTGCGTGGGGAAGCACCCCTGGGCGAGCCCACCGCCGCGGCACGGTCCTCACCTGCTAGGCCACCGCGCAAGGCCATGTCCTTCCCGCTAGGCTGGCGGGAGTCTGGAAGGGCATCACCATTTGTCTTGCCATTGATTGCAGGACGGATGCTTATTGAAACAATTGCCTCTAATAGCTGGGGAGAGGCTGTTATGGTCTGCCCGGGCAGTGATCTACAGATAATGGCTCCCTCCGAGATTTCCACGCTCTCCTGCAATCCCCACACATGGTGTGTTAAAGCTGACCTGGATAGAAAAATGGTTTACTTTCTCTGTCCTTCCTTTTTTTTTTAATTCCTTGTAGTTTTTTATGAAATACCACTGTTGTTGGCACGTTGCTCATTGCTTTTTAGTGGTAGCACCAGAGGGTAGCCTTGCTTTTGGTGGAGTGGGGAGACAAACTTGCTTCTATTTCAACTTGGAAATGCAGGGACTGTTGAGTCCAGCCTCCACTGAGCAGGGGAGTGTGTGGGTCTCAGACAGGGGGTCGGAATCCTTAACTGGAGGGACAGAGGTGCCAAGTGTGACCAGAGGCACCTGCTCTCCCAGGCCCTTCAGCAAAGTGGCTGCAAAGGTCTCCAGCAGAAGTGATTTTTCACCCTAAGAACATGCACCTTGTTTTGAAATTGAGGCATTTTGTGACAATGTGCCAATCTGGATATAATTTTCAACAGGAAAGTCAAAAGTGAGTCATTTGGGCTTTTCTGTTGTGTTTTGATAATGGTGAAATGTCTTGTTTTGACAGAGGCAGAACTGTCGTCTCTAAGATGCAAAAATGTTTTACTTCCACATTCTCATTTTATTACATTTTCTGCTAGCTATAAATAGACTGTTCATAACAGTTATTAATTTATCATTATCTTTTTCTGGATGATATTTAATACTGTATCTAATTTTTTATATATGCTGTTGTGTTTTGACACGTAAGTGTCTTTTTATTTTAGTCAAATGAAACAAAATTAAATTAAGTTGCCAAGACAAAACAATTAACTGTTTATTGAAATTAAATATTTTCTTGGGTTTGAATTTTTTTTTTTTCAGTTTTCCACTCCTGATGAAGAATGCAGCTACATTCTTGGTGTGAGGCTGTGGAAAACGTCTGTTTCCAGTTGGTAGGCTCTTGGGCACTCAAGATAAATCAGTGCTAGCAATTAAAAAGCAAGCAAGCAGGTTAAAACAGTATGAGCAAAAATAATTTCCCTTTTCGGTTGGTGAGGTTTCACATGGAAGAAGAAAGAGAGGATGAAAGGCTTTGTTTGTGTGACCTGTTCTGTAGCTCTTATCAGCCACAGTGCCTAGGAAATGGCTGTAGGATGTCCGTGCTTGCAGTCCTCATCTCATCAGCTCCCAGGCTGGAGTTTGTGAGGTTGTACCTAGAAGCAACAGGGAACCTGTTATGGCTTCCTGAGCTCAAGGGCAATACCTCTGCCTCGCACAAACATCTACCTTTGGGTGCTGGGGTTTGTGTTATCAGTGTTGCTAACTTCTTGTATGATGCTTTCACATTAGGCTGTGATAATGGCACTTATACATCACGCTTTGAAGATGCTTTTTATTGACTTAATGTGAATATTATTGCCATCGTTTATTACGGGGAAGTATCTCATAGTAATTGAAATACAATATGGTGCCATTAATCACTCTGAATACGAAATGCTAACTTTAAACTGTTCATACTATATTAAATGCTCCTCTAACCATAAAACAATTTGACTTGCAGTCTGGTAGTTTACAAATGACCGATGTTTAGGATTCACGGTGATTGACATTTCTGTGGCGGTGTTCACGTGATTGTGTTCCTGAACAACCTATTTTCTTTGGGGTTTCTGTGAACATGTTGGGACTTGCAGCTTTCTACTTCCCTCATACGGAGGTGTAGAGGGATACAAACTGCAGGCATGACCGCTGTCTGTTCAACAGCATCTCCACTGCAAACCTGAGATACGTGAGAGAGTCTGAAGCACCCAGTAGGCTGTGTACAGTAAGCTACCCTCCTAAAACATTGCTGGCCTTCTTTCCTCAAGATACCTGGTGAAGGGAAGCAGTTAAAAAGAGACAGAAACTCAAATAGTGAGGTTTTAGGCAGTGACTGTTGAAATAAAGCCCATTTGCTTTCATGAGTTGTTTTTCTAAATTCTCTCTCCTGTATTACTTAGAAAGGAAAGGGGTTCCCACTTTTAAAAATAATTTTCAATTAAAAATTAATCCACCTACCAAAAAGGAAAAAAATAATTTGAACAGATACCATAGAAAAGCTATACCAGTGCCGTCTGCAGTGCTTGGGTCATCTGTGGTAAATCCCTGCCAGGTCTGCCCAGCTTCTGACCTCTCCTCATCGCATGTATGCGGGGAAGCGCGCGAAAGCCTTGAAGGAGCAGCCCCAGCCCAACTTCCTTCTGCCGAGGGTAGCAAAACCCTCCATACTTGGTGCTCCGGAATTTTGGCGAGAAGCATCAGGTTTTGGCGCCAGGCCACGTCCATCCCTGCCACCTATGGCATAAGCCCCATGCGTGCCCAGTGCCACTGCAGCACTTGCAGGGATGGGGCAGGAGGCCATGTGCCATGCAGCTGTGTGCACTGACCGTATGCGCGTGGCACGGCATGGCACGGCATGGCATGGCACGGCACAGCATGGCACAGCACGGCCTCGCACAGCACAGCACATCACGCCATGGCACGGCACGGCATGGCACGGCACCGCCTGGCCAGTAGTGGGTCAGATTGGACAAAACGCACTATTTTAGAAAGCTCAAACATTTTCTGCAGTGGCGGGGGTGAGAAGCAGCACTATTAAACCGCTTACTGGAGCTGCATTCCTTACTGCCTGGTTTCTAAAGCATACTTCAATGGCATTCACAGGAGGGGAGGAGATGTGTAAGGTCATTGCGCAGGGCACATGTTTAAAGATTTTCCAAGAAGAGCAGAGCAAGGTCTTTCTTCTGGGGAGGGAGGTGTTATTTTTTTTAGCCGGAGCTTTTATTGTCAATATGTATTTTTAATAAAAGGGAAGCGATAGAAGCGGTAGCAGGTGATGGAGCCCACTGCTGTTCAGCTGCTGACATTTATAAGACAATGCCAACGTCTCTTCAAAACAGACACTTGCTTGCCACTACTGTATCGATGTACACATTTATTTTATAACCGACAGCAGCAAGATGAAAATGATAATGCTTGAAGAAATCCCAGAGGCACAGCCCGGCGGTTTTGCAATGCAGCCTCTTTGCCTTTGACATCATCTGGAGGCTAACGGTCCTGGATGAGTCAATAAGAAACAGCACGGGCTGCTCTCTCATACATACTCAGTGCCCACTCCCTTTCCCCATCTCTGGTGACACAAGCTGGGTATATCTTAATCATCTTGACGCATTTACGTTTCTTTCTCAATTATCTACAAACAAACAGCGGCAATTACATGGCAGGTGATGCCGGGAGAGTGCTGGTCAACCGTGAGGTTGTGTACCATGGTGGGCACCGGAGAACTGAATAACAAGTACATTGCAGGCTATAAAGGAGGAGGGGTAACCTTCCAAATAGCATATTGGAGCAGAATAAATTTAGTGCACAGGACCGGGGGGCAGATGAATGGCAGGTGCTGATCCGCAGGCTTCAGTCCCCGTGTCACCAGCTCAGAGCCCGAGTCTTTGCTGGGGGAGCACGTAGGTGCCACGGGGCTTGCACTGAAAGCCCCGTGGTAAGGGCTTCCCTTAGCTAACACTGAGGTGCCTCCTGGGTTGAGGAGGAGGAGGAAGACTGGTTGTGCCAGGTTAGAGCCCAGCCGAGCAAATCAGCTCTCCATCAAGCACTTTTGGTCACGTAAGAGTAGTCCCTGTGGCAGCAGGCTGACCTTCACTCCGGGAGGAAAGCTTATTCCTGGGGCACGTCTCGTAGGATGCTCCTTACCGCAAGGAAATCAATGCGGCAATATTATGGTAATGTTACGCACGAGCTTTTATTTCCAGATACAAAACGAAAATAAAGAATATGACGTATCTATTGATTCTTTGAATTTATTTGGATATATATGAATATATTTGGATATATATGTTTGATGTCTGCCTTCTGTGTTCAGCTGTTTGCCAAACGTGACAGGATTTGTTTTTTAAACCTGGGGGCGAGTTCTGCCCTGTGCATTTAAAATAAGATTTCTCTGAATTATTGAATATGTCAATAAATAAAGCAGAGGAAGCAGGCGGGGAAAAACCCAGAGGTCCTTGGTGAAAGGAAGTTGTAGACACTGGTAATAGTCTCTCACATCAGTAAAAGGAGGAAAAAAAAGTGCAACTTAAAAAAATGGAAGGGACAGAGTCGAATTCAGTATCTCTGCTCTGTTTTTCTCTGGGTTTGATGTTAATTACTGGCTTGGCCCTAGACTGCATTTCTTGTTTTTCTGTGAAATTAATTCCACCTCGTGGTGGAGGGTGAAGGGTAAGAGAAACATTGAAATAAATGCTGCAGCAGAGGAAGGAGAGACGTCTGAGATGTGTGGGTGTCGCAGATGTCCACGAGCTGGGGGAGATGGGCCCTGGACTGGGGGAGTCCCAGAGGAGCTGCCAGCACCCAGGCACGAGGAGGGGTGGTGCTGGGGAACCCAAGGGACCAGCAGAGGGGAGAGGGCACACATGTAGCCAGTGACAGGGCTGGGGGCTGCCTGCAAGCCCCCAGCCCCGGCCCCACCATCACACCGGCTCTTGGGGGAGCCAATGAATAAAACATCACGTTTTCCAGAGCATGTATCATACCAGCCCCAAAATTATAAAGTCCCTTGCTCTCCTCTCAAGAGATCCTGCATGAGCAACCATTTAAATGAGTGTTACATTATTTACAATTTTCACTATTATTAAATTAATGTTACATTCATTGGGGCTTTTGTTTTGTTTTGTTTTCAAGGCAGAGCTGTAATTTGAGCAACATATTCATCAAGTCTGAAATGGTGGCTCCAATTATTTTAACACTCATTTGCCCATTCAGCTTCCTCTGCATCTGCTGGTTTCCTCCCCGTGGCAGCGTGCTGAAGCCGGAGATGCGTTCGTGCTGCTCAGCAGTAAAACCCCCACAAGCGAGGGAATGGGACGTGTTTGGTCCTAACGCGGCGGAGGCCAGCGGAGGGCAATAAGGCAGCAGTTGAAAAGCAGCACATCCCCATGTGCAGATTTCCTCTCTCTGCTGGCAAACCCCTCCTGGCATCAGAACATGTGAAGATGGGGCTAGCAACTCTTTAAATTCATGCAGGATAAGGGTAAAAGGCTCCATCGATTTGCTGGCACGGGACCCTTGGTACGGCGGTCGTGTGCGTGTGTTGTAGCAGTGCTCGTCGAGGTGAGCATGGGCTAATTGGTTCAAATCTGAAAGGATGCTCTTGAGTGCTGGGTAAGCAACCATAACAAAGTATCAGCCATTCAGCAAGTGCTGAAAATAAGCCAGAATAGCTAAAAAAAAATGTTTCATTATTTATTTTAATGCTAGAAGTGTAAGCTTTCCTGACATGATCATAAAATCCTATCATTTATTAATGCTCCCCACTTTGAGGCTGCATCCCATCCCATCCCCAGCCTTCTGCCATTCCTGCCATCTTGAGCCCGGTCCCGCAGCTGCGCCCTCCGAGATGACTTCCTGTGCCGCTCCCCATCCCACGGGGTGCCAGGGCTCCCCTCTGCCCAGCCACAGGCTCTTGCAAGGTGGTGAAAGGAGTGAGCTTTAACAAAAAAAAAAAATCAATAACCATGGTCTCTCTTTCCTTTGTCTGCTTTCTCAGCTTCTGAGATTCACTTGAGTTTTTCCCCGCGACCATCAGAGCTAATGACAGGCTTTAGGGTTTTTTTTTAATCTTTCCCAGATGATACAAGAGGATCTTGTCTGATCATTTACCTGCAGGAGCTACGGCCTCTGGGGTACACACAACCCAAACATCACAGGGCCCCCATAACACCACGCAGGGACATGGCCCTGATGTGCGAGCATCCTTCTAGGACATGCTGGCGTCCGTGGGACAAGCCCTGGGTGCCGTTAAGAACCCTGATTTCGTGCCTCCCCTGGCGCATCCCCCCGGGGGTTTTTCCACTGCTGCAGCAGCATGGGAGCGGTGGGGCCACATTTCTCAGGGACCAGCTGGAGGATCAGTAGGGCGCCTGGCTGGGGGGGCAGTGGGGGAGGCAGCGCTCAGAAAGATAATGAAATGTGGCCCTGGACAGACTCCTCGGATGTGCCTGCGCTCTGTTCATTAATCTGTGATAATTAGACTTATTTGCAGAGGTTAACAGCGGTGGCACGTGGTAATTAACCACTCATTCCCCACCGAGCAACTCGTAAAGCTTCTCATGTGCCACGGGTCCAGCTGCAGATAGTTTTGGTGCTGGTGGGTCCCTGCGCTGGGAGCTGAGCTCACACCCCTCCCAGGGGGTGATGTCCCCCAAAACCCCCATCTGTCCCGGACCTGCTGCAGGGACCGGCTGCAGGAGGGGGCAGCGGGAAAACAAATTAGTAG
>NW_010255917.1:15003-21583 GCF_000690775.1 Eurypyga helias
TGGGATTTCCCCAGGGCAGGACCAGTATTGCCCCAGCACCTGCGGGGCTGCTGATATTTTGGCAGAACAGGCATAAATGGGCCAACATTCCCCCCAGTTTTGCAGGTCATTGGATATGGCATTGGAACGGCCAAGCACCAGCCCCGCAGCAGGTCCTGCCAGCCAGTGTCAGCCAAGCCGTGCTCAGCTCGACCATCCCGGGCTTAGGGAAGATGGAGCAGACGGATTGGAAGGTGGATTTCAGACAAGATCCCCCCTCCCCTTTCATCCCTTCTTCCTCTCTCTACCCCCACAGCCCCCCAGCGAAACTGAGCTAATTAGTCAAATAGATGAGGATAGGCCAGGCGGGGAGAAACCCCATTGCGTGTCCTATATTAGTAACTCACGTGGGAGTAGCCAGATTGGAAGGAGATTGAAAGGGAAAATTGTAGGTGTACATCGGAAGAAAAGTGGGCTAAGCCTTTTCCCCGGCCCCGCGCGCCTGGCTCCCGACATGAAAATGATGTCATCCTTCTCCATGGCCGGCCAGCCGCCCCGCATCAGCCCCCCGCAGCGTGACGGCCAGCGGGATGCTGCTCGGGGGGTTTCAGCCCTGTGAATAAGTGATGAGCGGCTGGTGGGAGGGAGGCAGGGCGGGCGCCTCGGGATGCATTAAAGCAATTAGCCGGGAGTGAGTGGCAGCATTTTTAGCCCCCAAAAAGTTGCACGGGCAGCTGCGTGGAGGAAGCTGCGGGCAGGGGGGCAGACAGGGACAGGGGCTTCAAAAGGCACTGCCCATGTCCATGTTTCTTGGGCTGCCTGCCTCAGGCTGCTGCAGGGAGCAGAGGCTTTGTCCTGCTACTGCCCAGCCAGTCCCAGCCACTGCCACCCCCACCTCATGCAGAAGGGTCCAGCTTGCCAAAATACAGCCATGGTCTCCATGGGTGGAGTTGCTTTGCAACTTGAATCTTCCCTCCTTCAATGAGGTTTATCACAGGTAACTTCCCAGAAAGTTGCTGTGTGCCAACACCAGCCCTTCTGCCTTGGTGGTTAGAAATCCTCGCTGCTGCCCTGACCCGCAAAGTCTGTCTTATCCCGGAGCCCAGCATACTGGGGTCCCCAGATATTCAGTGGACTTTTGGAGTGGGCATCACAGAAACGCAGGGGTGGCTCTGCAGCACGTCCATTAGAAAGTGTCATAATCAAAGGAGTACTTCCGCTGCGGGAGGCAGGAGCATGGTGGGTGATTTTCTGGCTCACTAATGGGCCAAAGCCAAGTATTTGGGGGCCCCAAGCAGTGGTTTCTGTTCCCCTACCCATGGCGGGTGTGTATGAGGAGCATCGCACAGGCTGGCAGAGGACTGTCCTGCTGCTCTGGCAGAGGCAGTGGGCATGTGCAATCCCAGCCTTCGCCTTGGGCTCTGGAGTTGCTTCCGCTATCCATCAGGTGAGTGCAGCTGGTGGCTGGGGAACCTGCAAGGCCTGAAGCACCCCGCAGAGACCTTCAGCCTTTGCCGGAGGCGGGTGCAGCAGGGGGGCCACATACAGTGCTGTGGCTTCAGGAGGGCAAGGGCTGCCCGCTCTGCCCAGCGTCCCAGCAGCTGTCTGTCCCACTCCACACCAGCAGTTTTCAGTTCCCACTCCAATGGCAAGGGAGGTGGTAAGTCCAGTCCTCGGCTCTGTCAAACCTACTTCCCTGACCTACTTTTATGCCACTCCGCAGTGGCAGAGCAGTGCCCGGCATGTGCCCTGCTCTGGTGGCACCGTGCACACAGGATGCTCTGCTTCTGTCCACTGAGGGCACCTCAGCAGCAAAGACTTCCAGGAAAAAAAACATGGGAAGGAAAAAAAAGAGGGGAGCAAAGGAGATCTGCTGACACCGTACAGTCAGCAGCACCCATCTTCCCCTATGAAACCCACCAGCCCTGCCCTTAAGAGCAAAATACAGCTGTGAGCTGAGGTGTGGGTGCGGAAGGGTGGCAGGCCTGGGAGGGGCTGCCCAGGTTGTTCCCATCGCTCTGCCTGTTGCTGTTGCCTTCAGCTTCAGGGTAGGGGCCAGGCAAAGATGCTGTTACCGTTTCCAGGGGTTTTTCCTCCCAGTCAAAAGTCTTGAGCTGGGTGGTTCAGTGAACCACGGCTTCATTGAGGTCATCGTCCCTCGTATGGCCACCTCTCCTTGGTGGTGGCAGAGGGCAGGAGAGGCAGTGCCTGGTAGGCTCCGGGCCTTGGAAAGAGAAAATAGTGGCACAGGGAAGCACCTCTGCTGCTGAGCTGTACCAAAGATATGTTTCCTTGCACCTGGAAATATCGCATGGGGAAAATGACTTTGATGATGATGCCAGGGCTGTTTTCACTGGTGCGTGGTCCCACACTTCTCCATCTCCTCTGTTTTCCTCAGCCCCATTTGGCTGCTTGCTCTCATGCTTCTCCCCAGCCATCCCTCGCACCTTTTCTGTGTGCTGGCTCTTCCCTCCCCAGGACATCTCATGATCTCAACCCGAAGCCTTCCCTATGCCAGCTGCCCTTAAATCTGGGCAGCGTAGGTGTCCATGCTGCCTTGCAGGGCTGCGGTTTGCACATTCTGTTCATTGTTTCAACTCTTTGGGGTATCAAAGGAGTTCCTCGACTGCCTCACCCCAGGTGATGGGACACAGGAACCTCCGTGGGTCTAACGCACAGCTTTGCAGGCGCACAGGTCTTCCAGTTCACAGGATATGCTGTTGTATCCAGAAATTAAAAGCAAAAACCCTTCTGAATTAGACCAAAACTTAAAAACTAGTTGGATTTCCCCTCAACTGGAAGAATGTCATGAGTAAGTCTGAGAGGCTTCTCAAATCCTGGCTCTGGGCAGACCCACCAGGAACCCAGGCATGTCCTTGCAGATCTTTTTTTTTTTGGTTCAGTGACAGTTCATTGAACAGGAGATGAAACATTTCAGGCTGGCATTTGTCAGTGAATTTCTGACTAGCTGCAAAAATGAATGCTTGCATCTGAAGGAAAAACACAGATAGGCACATCTTTAGTGATGAGAATAAGCATTTGGTCGGGAGGGCAGTTCTTTCCCAGCTTTCTGGCAGTGCTTGGGGTTCCTGCGGTCCAGGATCTCCTCTTATCACCTGTCTCAGCAAAAAAAAGATGGTGCAGATCCCAGCACACACAACCCAAATGTAAGACTGAAGTGCTGTGCTAGTGCTGGCTTGCCAGAAAGGGGCACATGCCATGCTGATGCCTTATCTGCATCCTCCGGCTTGGGGGTCTCCATCTGGGTGCTGTCCCAGCATGGCACGGCACTGTCTGCAGGCTGTCAAGGGCTTTTCTCTGGTGCCGCAGCTCTGCTGCTGCTGTAAGGCACTGCTGCTGCGTAGCAGCCGGCGATGCTGTATCTTACTAGAAATTTGGATGAGGGCGACTTTGTGTGGGGGTGGCACTATGGGACAGCCTAACACCTTAGTGTAGCAGCGAGGCATTTTGCAGAAGCACTCTGGAAATTATGCTAACTGATAAAAACACAGTTTGCGGGTTAACTGGAGACCTTCCTCTGAGCCACACTTGGCCCCTTCCTGGAACCTACGCATCCACCCAGCCATGCTCAGCATCCACAGAGGGCAAACGTGTTTCTGGAAATGCTACTGTGACCGCAGTTTTCTGAGCTCTGAACACATAACAGAACATCTGCATTTTTTGATTCCGTCTCTTGCTCCCATTATTTTTTCCAGAGGCAAGTGGACCCTGAGAGCATTAGTAACTAGACCAGGATGACAAAGTAAACGTTTAGCAGGGCGAGTACTGACAATACAACCCCGTCTTCTGAGCCGCAGTTCTAAAGGGAGGTTTCCTGTAGGAAGACAGAAATAATGCCAAACAATACCTCTTCCTTTGTGAGTCCTGCAGAATGAAAATGAGTCCAGAGTTTCAATTTTTGTTTCACAAAAACAGTTTCCCTGTTTTCCAACCAGCTATTGCAAAAGGATTTGCCATTAGTAACAGTAACCAGTAACATCTGGTCAGGGTTTCACCATCAGACAAAGGGGGGAATGCCAGCGAGGCATTAAATGTAGATAATGGATTATCAACAGGGAGAACAGACCTTCAGGGGGTGGGTGTGGGGGGGATGAGGGGATGGGGCGTCACGAGGCACAAAGGCGGCAAAGTGAGACATCTGGGAGGACTGCGAATAGCCCTAGGGGGGCTCCTGCTCCTGCCTTGGGCGGCTGTGGCTGATCCCCCAGTGCCTCCCAGACACGGCCATCGGGGGAAATCAAATATTAACTGGTTCCTGCTCCCAACCTGCGTGAGGAAGAAGATGAGTGAAGCAGGAGGGAGACCGGTGGAGCCAGGAGAACAGTAGGAAGCCATGCAGAAGCCAAACACTAAATTATTAGTGAGCATGAGTAGCAAAGCTTTCAAAGGCAGCTTTGACAGAGACACTAGCAAAATCCCCAGGGTAAGGAAGACCGATTGTTAAAATTAGTGTTAAGACCCAAGAAGCAGCTTTGGTGGATTCGGAGAGCAACCCTGGGACAGAAGAGGGTGACCAGGAAGGAGCCGGGAGACAATGACATGCCTGGCAGCAGCAGCAGGGAGACCTAAGGGAGTTGAACAAAACCGAGGAGGAGGAAGATTAGCAGCTAATTACGCTGCCGTCCTGCCTGGGAACTTCCAGCCTGGAGCAGGACCCAGGCACGCGGCTAGAGCCAAAGCCAGCAACCTTGGGCAGCAGGCGCTGGGAAGCTGTGCCCAGAGAGCACTGCCCTCGGCAAACACCACTTCATGCCAAGCACCTGGAGCAGCCAGGCCAGAGCATCTCTGGGGACACTGCCTTGACAAGAGAAGAGTGCTCCCTTCCTGTGGAGCATGGATGCTGGGCTCTCTGCTGCGGGATGCTGGGCCTCTGGCAGCCCTGGGAGCCTCTGGATGAGGGGGAGCCCAGAGAGGCTCCCGTATAAACCAAAACGGGAGAGCCAGAGCCAGGAGCAGCTCAGCTCCAGGGCCTGGGGAGGGCAAGCTGGGGAGGAGGTGCAATAGGCGATGAAGGAATTGCTTTCTTTCTGCAGACCTTCCCTTGTCTCTGACACTGTACTGAGAACCCAGAATGGGGGGAAGATGCTTAGATGCCCAACAGTAAGGGGAGACCCTCTGGGACAGCCTGAACTGCTGGCTATTTGGCATTTGCAGTATTGCCTCAGAGATTTTTTCAGGATCATGGGGTCTTGCAGCTGGACTCTCTGGTGTCTCCCACAGCACGAAGGCCTGGTTCTGTAGCCTTTCAGTCCCCAGGTGTCAGCAGAGCCTGGTGGCAGAACCTTGTCCCCTCAGGAAACCTTGCTGGAAAGGAAGATGTGGAGGGAAAATGGGTGATGCTCAGGGAGTTGGGCAGAGGAAGTCCCTTTTTACCAAGCCACAGCTGGGGCTCTTGGACCAGGCAGCATGCTGTGTCTGCTGCCCACGCCAGCAGTCCTGGGGTCTTGAGGGGAAGGTGGTAGTCCCAAGAGTCCTCCATCGTGCTGGATGGGGCCGGCCATCAGCAGAAGCAGCACAGTTTAATAGCAGCTTTGGCTTCGCCTCCTCTGAAAGATGGGCCTCGGTCCAAATCCTACTGACGTCAAGAGGAGCCTGGCCCCAGCAGAGCCTGCCCAAGATGGTTTTGGTCTGGTGAGAGCTCATCAGTCACACCAGAGCTCCAGAAACCCCAAACAAAGGGTGGCTCAGCCCTAAGTATTTGTATGGCCCTGTTGCCATAGTGTCCAGGAACCTCAGGCTTTAAACACATCACAGCAGCCCAGAGAGGGAGGGATGTGCGTCTGGGTCCCAGGCAGGGAAACGGAGGCACAGAGGCCGTAAATCACTTGCCTACAGCTGAAGGAAAGTGGAACTCATGGGATGTGAGCCTTCCAGGGCACAGGGCAGGCCAGCCTGTCCCAGTCTTCACCTCCGTGCTTGCAAGTGTCAACAAAAGACCAACATCTGAGTCTCTACTGTTGCTGAAGGCCATTTAGGTGTCTATCTGGTCCTTGCATGGATGTGGTGATGCCCACAGCCAGGAAGTACCACTGGATGGGGCAAACAGGCAGGAGCTATCATTGTACTTGCTGGAACACAGGAGCCTGGGAGGAGGAACAACAGTCTGTAAATAAGCCACAGCAGCAGCTTACCAGGTCTGGAGGCTTTTTTGGGAGAAGGCCCAAGCATATCGCTTTGAACATTGGGCACACAGCACGCACCAAAGGGAGGATGCCTGACGCAAGCGAGACGGGTGGCTGGAGGACACAGGGAAGGGAGCCATGGGCTGTAACAGGAGCTACTGCAAGGATCAGGCTATCTTATTTTGCAGAGATTGGGCTCACAATGCTAATGCTCTTGGTACCTTTCCAGCGGCATAGGAAACAGAGGGATTTGCAGGAGCGTCCGGCGGGTGTGACTCAGCACAGGCAGAGCTGCAGCAGCGTCCCCAGCCCTGCGCCACTGCCCTGCTCCTGTCTGCCAGTGGGCTGGGCACGCTGCACCCGGAGGCAAGCACCGAAGGGCTGGCAGTAGCCTTGGCCAGCAGCAAGGACTGGGAAAGGTGGGTGCATCACAAGGAAAACCTCAGTTCATCGGAGCG
>NW_010255917.1:21594-43115 GCF_000690775.1 Eurypyga helias
GGAGTGGATTTTTATTAGTGATTTAATTCCCTGAGTTTTTTTACTGTCAACTGTATAGGCATACACCTGGGGTCAGAAACGACCCTGGCTCTTACCAGTGGCTCTGGAAATGTGTCCCTTCAGGGGTGACAGGGATACGTCTCCAAGGACTCGCACACAGACCTAGACAAAAGACTGCACAAAGATATACAGGCTTCACACCGGTGGCCTCCGACAGGAGGGCAGCCATGAATCCTGCCCCAAAACAGGGTGCAGCAAGGAGCTGTGCCGAGGAAGAGAAGTGTGTTCATGGGAGGACAGCCCTCGCCTTCCCCCGCAGCTTGTGGTAGAGCCCTGCACAGGCAGGGCAGCCCTGGGGCTCCCGAAGCCTGGGACCGTGTTTTTCGTATTTGGGTTGCCATCTCGAAGGTATCTTTTCTGTATGATGAAAGTCCTGGAGGAGAAAAGCTATTAAATTTTTCCTGTTTGCTGTTTGAGCTAATGGAAGTGATAGTCGATATGTTTTGCTGAAGCAGATGGAGGATGAGGCTGTGGAAAGCGTACCAGGAGGCGAAGGCTGCGCAGGGGGAAGGATGCTGAGGTTTTAACACAGGCTTTTTATCCAAAATGTCAGTTGGTCATTGAAATTAAGTGGATATTAATAACAATACAACAGAAAGACTGGACAGCAAACAGCCTGCTCCGCTCACCTCTCAGCAGCTCAGCTCGCATTGTTACCATTTTTGTAACCAAACCATTTGTGAGTCCTTTTGCCTCCCCAGAGTCCTGAGGTAAAGCAAGGATCCACATTTCTAATGCCAAAAAGTAGCTTTATAAAAATACTTACTTCCAGGTCTTTTTATACAGCACAGGGAAGGGAACACTGGGCATGAGCCCAAATTGTACTTTCCTTTGTGGGTCACCTTTAAGAACTGAACAAATGGAGGATCTCAACATTAAAATAGAATATGACTGGAAACTTCATCAGTGACTGAACTCCCCTTGGCATGCCTCCGACCCTCCCGGCCGGCTCTGGTCCCTGGGACGCAGAAAACCTGGAGCTTCACAACATGATATTGCCCAGGAATTTGCACTGGCCACTGGGAGAGGGGTCCAGGCATCCGCTCGTCATGCCGGATGCGCTGTGCTGCTGAGATATACCATGACCTTTACAATGCCTTTGGGCCTGTGGGGGTTAGGAAAATCCTGGCCTGGCTGAGGGAAAACCCTTGTGCTTTGCAAAGGGGCTCCCCCTTGTCGTGGGGCTCCTACACTGGCTGGTGCCCTTGCAGCAGGCACAGCCACTGGGGAGAAGGCAGGGATGGGCAGAGGGCTCCAGGGAAAGGGGTGTGCAGCCGGAGAACAGCCTTCCCACCCACCCCCACCCCTTTTCCTATCAGTGATGGGGGAAAAGTGCTGATCTCCCCTGGGGATGCTGGGCACCTGGGCAGCAGTGCCTGCCAGCGATTCCACGAGGAGGGCAGCAGGCAGCTCCCTCCTGTGCCACATTTCGCTGGGAACTGAAAATCTGCTGAAACAGCTCCTTGCCGGTGCCTCTCCACGTGCTGGAGGTTGTGCTCAGAGGCGAAGGGGAACCCAAACCACCCCCACAGTGCAGCTGGGGACAGAGGGGCTGCCTGGGCATCTTCCAGCTGGTGCCAGCGGGTGCGGTCCCCACCCAGTGCCATGTCTCATCTGCTCGTGTCAAGGACGTGGCTTTTGCCCTGCAATATTTCAAGCCACACCATTGCAAAACAGCCCACAGCAGGACAGCAGGGCTGTTTCTCATAGCAGGAGCTGGTGGGAGAGACTGACGGTGGTGGGAAACTGTCTTGGAGCAATGGCCCTTCGGGCAACTGTGGGAAGGGGCTCGGTTGCCTGTGTCCACCTCTCAGCTTTTGCTGCCCTCTTCATCCTGTGCTGCAGTAGCAACCAGAGCCCTCAGCGTAAAACCCAACAGGCAGAATTACAGCGTCCTGCAGGTTGGATGAAGCCGGGCAGTGAGAGGGGAGAGACCTGCCTGGTGCCCCAGCTTGCTGGGTGTCAGCCCTGCTGCCACCCCCTGCCACCATGCACTCCCATATCCCCTCGCAGGCTGTGATGGGGAGGCGGGGAGGGATTTTCCTTCATTTCCTCACTGACTTCTGCCTGTATCCCCAGCAGCAGGCTCTTCTCTCCCTCCTCTTACCCACCCTCTGACTCCCGTCCCAGGGTTGCACAAACTGCACGCCTCCTCCCCTGGCTGTGGCTTCCCCCGGCGACCGTGGTGTGCTTACATCCAGGGAGCGCGTTAAATACATCCTGGGCGTCTCCAGATTTATATCTTAATCAGCTGGTTGTAAAAAGTTATTTCCCTTTCAGCCCTTGTGCAATAGGCTCACCCCTCCTCTCCTCGTTTATCTGTTACCATGAATATTTGATGGCTGACTGTAACGAGGAGTTTAAATACCTAAATTTATTCTTTAGTACAGGCACACTGCCTGTGGTGCTGCATGGCCCAGTCGTGATGCTGGGGAGTTGTGTGGTGGCCTGGGGCTCAGGAGGGCTGGGGGTGCTGCGCAGGGCTAGGTGGGGCCAGGGAACCCCCACGTGCACAGCATGGGTTGTGGGGTGAAACGCTGCAAAGGCACAGCCAGTGGCTGGGCTCCAGGAAGGCTTGGTGAGGACAGGAGGTGACAATGCTCCTGGGGTCACCCTCGTGGCTGCCCTTGCACCTTGGTGGCTCTTCCTTTCCATCCTCTGCTCTCCAGCCTCCCTAGCATCCCCCTCCCTGGGGGAAGCGTGCTTCTTGCCTGTCAACCTGTGAGGGGACGCGGGGCTCAGGGCATCATCCCTGTACAGCAGGTCAACCGGTGGAAGGGAGCCACATCCTGATGGTGTTTGTGCAGAGGACATGGGTCTGTAGGAGAAAGGGAAAAGGGAAGAGTTGCCTTATTTCTCCCTCGGGCTGGCTGCCAACTCTGCAAATAGATGGCCACTGCGGTCAGGGCTATGGTCTTGTGTCGGGGCTGGCTGGCTCTGAACCCCAGCAGGAGCCACGAGAATGAAAGGTGCCCAGGTTGCATGGATGGCCTCTGCCGGCAGGTCGAGCCCACTCAGACACTGTCCGTGTAACACGGCTCGCAGCAGTGCCACCACGTTTCCCCCCCTCCCCGCCAGGCACATGTCAAGCCCAGACAGCTCCCACAGCGCGACACAAGCCCAGTCCCGAATTCAGCGCCTCAGGTCGCACACGCTGCATGTGGAGGCAGGTTTCGCTGAGATCTGAGAGCATCCATCTGACTCCATCCAGGTTCATTACCAGCGCCTAGAAAAAAAAATCACATTGAATTGGTGGGAACTCAGCTGGGTTTTCTCCCATCCCTGGCTCTCTGCCTGGGGAGCAGAGCGAAGCCAGCCCTGCCTGCCCCTGCCCGTACAGACCCATCCCCGCTCTTGCACCACTCGGTGAAGACTTGGTGGAGAGCACTAGAAATAAGGTGGTGCTTTGCTACCATTCGTCACGCCATTATTGGGAAAACAGAGCTCGTAGCCGAATTAACGGGAGGGAAATGCCCTTTGGAGCGGTGCATCTTGCACACCCTGCACCACCCCGCGTCGCTGTCATTTGTCAGGGGACAGGAGTGCCTGCAGGAGCCCAGCCTGTCCCCGTGCACAGGGGCTTGCAGCTTGTTTCACTGCCACCGGCCCCCGGAGCTCAACGTGGAGGCCTCCAGGGCATAAATAATTCAAGAGCCGTGAAGAGGATTTCTCCCCCCTTCCCCCCTTCCCTGGCTTATAACAAATGTTAATTTAATCAATCGGCAGTAAATCTGGCTGGTTGCTGACTCACGGCAGACGGTGCCCCTGCGGGCTGTAGCAGCAGCTTCCCTCCGTGCTTTGGAGATGAACAATACGGAAGCCCGTTTCCTTGCTTTTCACCTTTTCCCTCTTTTCCTTTGGTTGGTACCAAACGGAGACAACTGCGGAATACATCTGAGGTGCAGGCAGAGATGCCGAGCTGGCAGCGGGAAGCCCTGGCTGCTGGCGACGGGCATGTAGGTGATGCTAGCTGTACATAATTTGGGGACAGTGAGGCCACAAGGCACATGGGGCCAAAAGGGAGGTGGTGACAAAGGGCTGTGCAGCGCTGGCTCTGCCAGCAATGCCGGTATTACTGGCACCAAGGGGCTGTTGCAGTATCCAAAAAGCCCAGTGAGTGACATTGTCCAGGCAAACAGAGCGGCTCACTATCCTGATGACTCCAAGACGGAGGGAGAGGGACCTTGCCAGGGGTCTGCCCACCTACACCCCCTCCCAGCCCCACTCCTCATCCTGTACACCCCCGGCCAGGCAGGTGGGAGCAGGGCAAGGATGAGAGCGCTAAGGCTTTTGGAAAGCGTGGGGCAGGCAGCGTTTCAGCAAAGGGATTGGTTTTAACAGGAGAATTACTGGCTGGTCGTCACCCATGCTGGTGGTGCTGGTGCCTGCTCACCCAAATATGGGTCTTTCTCGGTGTCTGGTTGAGGAGGTAGCTTAGAAATGGGAAGAGGGAGACAGACAAATCTCCCCATGATGGGCTTGGCACAAACACACAGCTACCTGAGGGTGTTAGTCTCTTGGCCTGATGGAAAAAGAAGAAAGCAGCAAGACAAAACTGTCAGGAAACAAATATCCAGGTTCTGATTACTGTTTGACAAAGCTCACTTTTTTCCAGTGTTTGTCAATCTCCAGTAACCTTTTCACCCATGCAAACAGCAGGACAAGGAGGATGTGACGAGACCAAATAGGTAATTGTATGTTGAAACGTTTTCCTAAATGAAAATTGGTTTAGAATGAAATGGATTTTTTTTTCTGCTTGAACATGTCCATGTTTGCTTACAAAAAAAAATCAATGACAGCTTAAAAAAATTAAAACATTTCTTCGAAAGTTTAATGGAGGAGAAAAAAAGAAAAGCCCTTCTCTGATGAATGTACCATTTTCATCAGATAAAACCTATTAATATTAGCTAGAAAGCTTTTACTTATCGGGTTAAAAAAAAAAATTACTCCAGTGGCCTTTTTTTGCTGAGATCAAGAGCAGTATGTTTAATATCTGTTACAGCCTCTGTCAGGAGACTACCTCCTGCCTTGGCAAGGAACGGAGTCAATTATCTAATAGGTCCTTCCCGTGGCAGAGCATCAGGCTGCTGTGGTGTCGCCGGGGCCAGGAGGGTGAAAACAGGGGTGCTGGTGGTGCCTCCCAACAGGTGCTGCAAAGGGAGTGCTGTGGTCAGGAGGCCTGCAGGGTGCTGCTGCCCCTGGCACCACCGCTGCCACGTGCTTCCCCTTGACGAGGACCAAAACCTAGTTATGAAACACACAGAGGAAACCAACTGCAGATGGGAACACCTAACATTGGGGGTTTCTGCAAAAATAAGGGGCGAATCCCATGCTCCCAGCAAGGGGTTTGGCTTCAGCTGGTTTTACATTAAGATTCCTGATGCAGTTTTTGATTAAAGAACTTTATACTACACCCGTCGTTCTGTGTTTCCTCTCCCCCTCGTGCCAGGCACCTGCTCAACATTTTTTGCAGACCTGTTCCTAAAACACATTTGTGGCTTCAGCCCAGTTTTGGTGCCTTGCACTGGCTGCGCAGCCGAAACCTCCTCTCCTGGCCTTGGTCTTCCCGCTGTGCGTTGGTCCTCACCTCCCTGGGGAAGGGATGGAATCCTTTACGGCTTGAGTGCCATCCAGCCCGGGACCAGCAGATAATTAGCAATGGAAAACACCACCACCGCGATTCTTTAGATGTCAGTTACCCCTAAATGGAAAGCGGACGGGGGCTGTGAATCAGCAGCGCTCGCTGCCGAGAGTGTTCTTTCAATACTTCGATTTCATATTGCACAGCTCCCTAAATAGTGTGCAGGTTTTGCTCACAAAGCTTTGATTCAGCTAATCAGCAGGATTGTCTGCAGCGGCATGTCTTGGGGCTCTCGGAAATGAAAGGAATTGCAGGAGTGTATTAATATATTACACCATATATTTGCCAGCGGCTCCTGCCCCGAAACCACAAGGGACGCTGGGACCACTCCCCACACCTCCTGCATCTCCCTCCTTCCCCATAGGGTCCACACAGCATTACAGTTACTCTGCAATCCCACGTATTACCACTGCTGGCATTACCTGTAGTACTTCTCTTCCCAGCTATAGGAGGAATGAGCATCCCTTCCTTGAAGAGCTCCATTTCAGTGCCACCAAACTGAAGGATAACCCAGGCAAAGGGAAAGAATATCCTGACCTCCATTTTTGTTTGTTGGTTGGTTGATGCAACTTGCACTTCAGCAGCACCTCCCCAGACAGAGCCCATCACACCCCCACCATCCCAGTGTCCACAGTGCCACTTTTCCTTGTGTCTGTCCAGCTCCTAATCGTTAGCACCCAATGGTTCATTTTAAGGACACTCAGCTCTGGGCTCCAGAACACAGTTTCATGCATTTTCATCACCTGACGCTTGCAGAATTGGGTTTCCCTCTCCTTCAACACGATGGTTTCCAGGGCAAGTGTCACCCGTCGAAGCAGTGTGTATTTTGTACCCTCACCTGTGCCCCGGCTGTTGTGGAGTAGTTAATCCCTTCCCCACCGATACAAACCACTCTTGGGGCAACGCACACACGTGACATGGTTTCTGTGTGATTTTAAAAACCTGCTTTGAAACCTGCTTGTTTTCTGCTAGACCACGATGCTCCGAAACGGAGCTGCATGGCAATTAAAATGCTACCATTGTTCTGTTTCAATTAGAGGTCCTCTTAATTGCCAAGTCTTCAAGGTTTTTAAAGTAGCCTCTGGTGAGAGACTGCAGCAATGTGTGGCGATAGCTTGTGTTCACATGTCATCTCACACGCCAGCAGCCAGCGGAACAGCTACTCCGCTGCAGCCACATCAGGCTATCACGGCTTGCTTCGTTATCTCTTTTGTCACTGTCATTCATTACCAAAGAGCTCGGCTGCTGCTCAACAAAGCACTTAAGGCCTTGCTTCATTTGCTGTGAAGTCAATTCCCTTTTGCGGTGCTGCAGCATGTCTACATTAAGGATTCGCGTGGAAAGCACACCAGATCGCCGCTTCTGTCGCTCCTCCCAGTCTAGGCAAGCTGGAAGTGATGCTTTGCCTCCCAAAGCGCTGCAGAGAGCAAAGCTTCTTAAAATAAAGTGTGTGTATGTCACATGAATTCTCCAAACTATGCCTATTTTATGCCACGGATAAATTACAACGACGTGCAGCAATGCCTTGCTTGCTGCCCCTGCTGCAGCTCCCGGTATCGAGGCTGCCCCGGCGCATCCCTCAGTGGCACATGAGGAAGCTTCTCCCAGTCAGGTCTGATCCTGGTGCTGCTGCAGAGCCCCTTCCCAGCCACAGCAGCTGCCTAAAACAGGCCAGTGCCCGGTGCAAGAGGCACAACAAGGACTTTGCTGCTCTCTCGCATTTCAGTGGCTGCATCAGTGATGCCCGTCAGTACCAAACCCCTACCCAGGGAGGTTTTGTCATCTGTTACAGGGATGGATGGCCAGTTATCAACTGGCCTCCCCATCCCTTGCACGGCCCTCTGTTCTGGCAGTGGTTGTACCACCGATGTCAAACGCCTCTATTAAAAATAAATAACCACAGGTTTCTTCATCTCCGCTGTACAAGGGGATGGAGAACAGCACCCTTCTCTGGTGCTTTTGGTGGTGCCTCTCTACCACCACCACGCAGTATGTAATTTCTAAAGGGCATCCATCCCCAGGGGATGCTCTTTGGGGAGAAAAAGGGTTGGACTGGTCTGGGTGACTGGAGGAAAATTACTTCCACATGCACAGTACTGCCTGCCTGGGAAGAGGATACAGAAAGGAATCAGTGCAGAGATCCTGGCAGCTTATGGCACGCAGAGAGAACCGGGTGTGGGAGGAAGAGGAAGGAAGTTTACAGAGATGAATTTGGGGAGGCTCATTTAAATAAATCCCACAGAAGGATTTTCTCACAGGATATATATTTATTGTATCAAGAAGGCAATAAATTGAGCAGACAATCCTTATCAAGGCTTCTGTGCTTGGGAGGAGCAGGGCCAAAGGCAGCTGCGATGATAACACAGACGACCTCAGTGATGATTTGCCTTGAGTGAAGCGCTGAAGTTTTACATGCTTCCCAGATGCCCTGTCATTCAGCCACTCTCCTTGCCATAAAAAAGGCTAATCGATGCAGACCACATTTTTTCCACCAGCGTGTGCCAAAGCAGCCAGCGTATTGTACGCACACAAAACAACCATGCTTTCACATGGCTTGAATTAGATGGATGACAAGAGCTACAAGGGGGAGTCAATTAAGCTGCAACCTTGGAGTCAAACTTGCAGATTTTATAACAGTGCCTAGTAAATAATGGGTACTTGCACATCTCCTTTCACTAAGAGGCACTAGCATATGCCTTTGAATATGTTCTCCTGGTAATTGCACAGGGAGTGTACACATTTGGTCCTGTTGTCTACTATGAATAATGCATGGGGGGTGGGGGGAGCAAAAGCTCTGAGCTGCTCATTTTTAGATGGACTTTTTTATCATTGTTATTTAGATGTCACAGACGTTCTCTTCTTGTCTCCTTTGTCACTGCAAAAGTGTGCTTGTTTAGGATGGAGGGAAACAAAAATAAACCACGGACTAAAGCTAATCTGAGATTATCCATGAAAATTGGCAGCTGAGATTCAGATGTGAAAATCTAACCCTGATAAAAATTACTAAGAGGATTTCTGCTGAATTTTGGTTTTCTCCTGACTCACTAATCCACGCTGTGGGAAAATCCTCCCATCCGGTCTTGTTTAGGTTAAGTAACATTAATAATCTTAAACGGAGGGTGGCAGGTATCGGGATCCATTTTAAGCGCGGGCTGCTGCTGACTGCCAATGCGCTGCTCACAAAGCGGAGCCTTTGCTTCTCCCCTCGGTATTTCCCACGTTTGCCTTAAATCAAAATGGTTAGTCAGCACAGCCGGCTCCTTTGCTTTCAACCTGCTGGGGTTTTTTTTCTTAAAACTCCCACTCAAAAAGGAGTCAATTCAAAACCCAGGAAACCTAAAGGCTAAGCAGGCTACCCGGGGAAAATACAAAGAGTATGTGTTTGCAGGCTGAGATTTGGATATCTCGTGGGAGCCAGAGCTCCAGCTGTGTCTGGGTTGTACCTTCGCAGTATTAGCATGGAACAGGAGCGTCTTTCGGAGACATCTCCATACCAGCTCTGCCTGGCGCCAGCTGCTGTGGCAGTGGGGATGCAGTGATGACTCCCAGCCATGCAGGCAGTTTGGGTTGCCATTTCCAAGGAAAATTTGATGCCAGTTTAAAATCCAAATTGCTAGTTGGGTATTTATTGTGTATCAGTTTGCATTGTACATAATATAACACAAGAGTTACCTCCAGCAGCGGTGGCTAAACTTGTGCAAATGCATTTAAAGCAGCTGAGGCAGATGTTGCACATGTGGATGCTCATGTATTGAGTACACAATCATTTGTCCCTTGTAACCACCTTTAACGGCACCTTTATAGCATGTGCCATACAAATTGCTGGTTTCAGTTCAGTTAAGCTGAAGTAGATAGATACTTAATAATACAAAAAGCTTTCTTTTTCCTGCGACAAACTTACTTGAAGCCCTTTGGGGATCCTGAACAGCATGATGCTAAGGTGCAGCTCCCAGTGGGGTTTCACTCCGCTCTTAGGACAAGTACACGCCAGCAGCTATAGCCCTTGAAATGTTGCTTAAGACAGCTCAGCATGCAGGGGTGTCGGACCAAACCCACCGCTGCCCTCCCTTGTAAAAGGACGGAAGATGCCATGGGGCTCTTGGTGTGGGCAGAGGACAGTTGTACAAATGCCCCTTCTCACTGACCTGGTGGCAGGCTGTGGAGGCAGGGGAAGATGCTCACACCAAACACCACCCGAGCACCCGAGCAGGGTGTCCATGCAGCACCACGGGGCTGGGAGTGCTGCCCTCGCATGGGGCCAGGAGCAATGGCCAGGGCAGCCTCCCTGCATCACCACCAGACCCCCTTGGATGCCCATCCCAGTAGCACATGGGTTTCCTTGTGTTTTTCAAGGGGTTTTGGGTCTGCTTGCTTTTAGTTTCATTAAAATCACAGATATTTGGACGCGTTCCACCACTGACTGAAAAATGAGGGGGCTGGAAAGGATTATGTGAAAAAGTTGTCAACATATTCCTCTTCCCACACTCTGCTCTTCCCCCAAAGTGCCCTGAAAACTCCAAAAATGTCAATCAATAATAATTAGCCCGTCAGACGCGAGTGAAGTGGGTGAGAAAATGGAGGCCGGGGAGCTGCCGCGCCGCCCCCCTCATGCGAGCGAAGCCAACGGCATGGCTGCCAGCCTCGCAGCCTCGCTGGCGGCACGGGGGCATTTGGACGAGAATGCGGCCTTGGCACCAGCTCTGGGCACTGGCTGCCCTGGCAGCAGCCCCCGTTTCCCCAGATGCCGGTGGCCCGTAGGGATGCGGAGGCTGCAGGGCAGCGCAGACGTTCCCCCAGCCCCCGGGGGTTCCAGCAGGGTGGGCCTGTGGCCCGGTGGCTGGAGGCAGCCCTGCAGCTTGTTCCCCTGCGTGCCTGGGGGATGCAGTCTGGCCGGCAAAATTAGCATCCAAGCAAATCTACGGTCAGGAACTGTCTTGCCTGGACAGCCTGGAAACTTCCGGGCTGTTTTCACCTGCTCCTGTAAGCACCACTGTTGACGCAGCAGCATTTTTTAATCCAGCAAGACAGCTAGTTTTCAGGAAAAGCTTAGGAAGAACTGCCAAGACTTGTGACAAAGACATTTGGGAGTGAAAGAGCATTTCTGACCCCCCCCCCTGCTGGCAAGTGCAGACCCCACCACTTGCTATTAATCACATGTTGGTGGCGCCTGGCTCTAGTACAAGGGTTTTTTCTCCAAAGAAATTTCCCCAAACTAATGAATGCCATTTAGCTGGAGTGTTTCAGAGGCCTGAATGTGCCCTGGAAAGCAGCCCTGGGCAGAGGGGCTCTGCTCTGTCAGAAGGAGCGGGGGCACTCTGGGAACAAAGGCTGCCTGATATGTTTTAACATTTAGATGGCCAGAAGTCTGTGTTTTCTGTAGGAAAACTGTGATTTTATTGTCATCACTAGATTAATGAACACACAAAAAAGGACACAGCTCACAGGTTCAGCCCTTACGACAGTCACCTTTTACCTGGCAGCAAACAGGTGAAATGCCTTTAGTCCTCCTCCATCATGATGAGATTTCACCGGACTTTGGACTCTCTGAGGGACTTGTGCTCTTATGTGGTGGGTGCATTTGCTCAGCTGCAAGGGGACCCAGGGCTTCCAGGTTCTGGTGGTTGTAAGTAGCTAAAACCACCCTGTTTTCCAAACAAAAGCCAGCATGCACGCACATGCCTATATCCCCACGTGCACCCGCACTGTAAATGATGCAACTGATGGTGGAAATGCATCAGGGCCCCAGAGGGAGCCGCTGGCAACTCTGGGAGGCTGTCGTTGCCAGCTCTCTGCTGTCGTCTCCAGCTCTCTGCAGCAGCAAGACACCGTGGTCAGATCACCGTGCTTGGGGGACATCGCAAAATCAGGACAAGCTGTGTAGAGAGTGGAGCAGCTGATATATTTTTCTTTCAGGACTCAGAAAAGGTTTTCATGAGATTTTAATTATCCTGTGTTTTAATTATTAATCGATCAGTCCCCCAGTGAAGCAGGATTGCCAAAAAGGGGGGTTTCAGGACAGAGTAAAGCCCGTCTGCATCTCTCCGGGAATTAGCTGCTCGAGGTAACATTTGGCAGGGCAGTTCCCTGTGCACTAAAATACAGGCAGTATGGGAAGGAGCTCGGTTCATTACTAAACACACTGCAGGCATCAGTCCATCAGGAGGGATGCCTTTAGCCTTCAGCGTATTCCCCATCTCCTAGGACTGTCGGTCGTCAATATTCAGAGGCAAAGACTGCTGCCTCTGACCCATGGCCGACAGCAACCTCCCCTTTGCAGAACTTGGGCTACCTGAGCCCCAGCACTGTCACACAACCTACCCCACCCCTCTCCCTTCCTCTGCCTCCTCCCACTGCTCTCCTCACACCTCCTGCCTCCAGCCTGCAGCCCCTTTCCTGCCCCTCTTTGCCGCCACACAGCCCCGGTCCCCGGCAGTCCCCTCAGGCTGCCACCTGCCATGGCCTTGTAGACACTTTGGCCCCCACGTATGTGCTGTCGGAGAGGCAAAAAGCCCATCACCCGCAGAGGTGCCATTGGTATCTGCCTCGCCAGGGGCCGAGGCTGTCTCTGCCCTGTACTGGGGGACACTGCCAGGGCTGTTCTGGGGCTGCTGGAGGGGTCGGGCACCACGTACAGACTACTACGCACCTGCACCCATGATGCTGCCCACAGCAGTTGCACGTCTGTGCCCGGCATAGCATGCTCAGGGTGGACAGATGGATGGATGGGTGGGTACAGCATCCCAAAACCTCCTAGTCCCCCATGCAGTAAAGGCAATGGGAGGGCTTGTGCTCTGGCAAGGGCAAAACAGCAAAATTCTCATATAACAGCCCATTTTGGCCATCGCGTGGGAAGGTGGAGAAGAAGGGATGGGGTGAAGCATTGGCTCATTTATTCCCAACCCAACAAGTGCTCCTGTCCTGCCCTCCTTGGGGCCGACGCTGCTCAGCAGGGTCTGCACCCCCGGGTCACATCCTGCACACTGGGGTGCTGGGCCACAGCCCTGCCCTGCAGCTCCCCCCACAGACAGGGAGGCACATGCTTTGGTTTAGCAGCATGAGGAGTCCCACCGGGGCTAATTATAACTCCCAGGATTTTATCAACAATTAGCTCAGCACGGATGGTCACATTTCTGCACAGCTCAAGCTGTTATTACAGGCTGGGCTGGTAATAATGCTGGCTACTAATTTTCCCCACCATTATCCCATTATAAAACTTTGCTTTTGGTCACTCACAGCACTGCTGAACTTTTAACCACTTAGACAGAGATTCTCCATCCCAAGATTCTGCCTCCAAGGATTTCTTTATGTCTGGAAAGATCTACTTCAAGCTAAGAGAAAGAAGTTGGTTTGCTCATGGAAAGCACACTCTGGTTGAAGACACCTCTGGGCTATCTCTACTTTGGCTTTGGCAACTGTTTTTTTAGTGTACGTAGCCCACGTAACTCACTGCTGAGCAACCTCAGGGGTCAGAGGGACTTCTTCTTGTTTGACAGGGCAGGAGGTGGTCACAGCACCTTGTCACGTTGGCTTCTGGCTCATTGCCTCTCTCTGGAGTCACCAGCGCTTGAGGTTTGCTGCCGCTACCTACTGTAATGTCTGGCTGCTTTTTTCCAGCACAGTCTATACTGAGAGGAACCCAGTGCCACAGTTGGGTGTGCGTATGCCGTGTGGGTCTGTACACACGGCTGCTAACACAGGAGAAAACGCTGGCAAGGATGCTGCCTCTAAGAGTAACGAGGGACGTGGGTGCCAGAGAAGCCACGCAGCAAAGCCCAGCGGTTTCAGGGCAGAGGGGCTCCAGTCCCAAGTGCTCCACAGGAGATGGGACCAGCCAGACCACAGGGATGAGGGGAGCTTGGTCAGGGAAGGTGGGATGGGCGTCCCTGGGGGAATCGCTTTCCCTGACAGGCTTCAGGGAAGAGGAGGAGGCTTTGGGCTGAGCGGAGGTGAAGGGAAGCGCATTTCTCAGCACCACATCACTGCAAGCATCTCTGGGGGGCAAAGGGGTGAAGACATGGAGAAAACTGTGAAAGAAAGGGGAAGAGCCGACTGGGGAGAGCTAACAAGGAATAAAAGGACAGGGTGGAGACATAGGGCTGGCAGGATGATTAGCACCAGATGGCAGGTATCAATTATTTACCATTTATGTACAATAAAAAGTACACTTTAACGGTGGGAAGAGCACAAAACAAGCTCAATAGCAATTCAAAAGCATATGGAAAAAAAATGCAGCAATTTAAGGGGTTGTAATAAATGTGCGTTGTTGGTTGTAATGCCCCTGCAAGAATTACGAATGTTAAGCCTTAGTGAATTACACTTAAAAATAAATGTAACATAAAAAAGAAATTAGGTACACAAATAACTTTACATTCAGGCATTTATAAAAGAAAATCTGTTTGCAGCAGCTAATTAGAAAAAGGGCTCTAATGAGCCTCACTTTTCTTCACCTTAGAGACAAGGCTGAAATGTTAAATGTGGATATAGGTGTGGTGGGTGCTATTAAAAACTCAACTTCCCTAACTTTCCAGTGGTTTCAGAAATGAGGTACCTCTTTTCCAGAGAAGGGAGCTGAAATTCTGGTGCTGTTAAAGCTCGGCTGTGTCTGGAGAGGCCATCTGTACCTCTCTGCAAACGCCCGGATGCTGGCACAGCCTTCCTTCAGAATTACCACTATTACTCAATTGCTGCATCAGTAAATTAACAGTGACTGATGGGAAAAGAGGTGACTACCTTAAGCTCAAAATGTGCAACTCCCATGAAGATCCTGCATTGCTGTAAGTGGTATTTTTTGGTTTACTTTAGGATGGGTACTGTCTGAGCTGGAAGAACGATCGTACCACAGTGAGCAGTGCCAGTGTCACTCGATGCACTTCGGATAAAGCAGTATGTCAGAAACAAAACAAGGAGGTCAAAACAGGTTACTCATTTCTAGTGGATTAGAAACTTTCCATCAAAATATCATTAAACTGATCACTTCGCACAGAGCATTTGTTTTTCATGAAACAGCACTTTCCAACCACAGCGCTGTAAAGTGAAGGAAAATCAGCAGTGCTCTTCAGTCTGCTCCTCCATCCCAAATTATCGGGAACAACTTGGAAGTTCTCCACACATGACTTCACACTGGGCAGAGGCCTGGGGAAGGTTTGATCTCCACTTGTGTTTTTCCCTTCCTTTGCTAAGGAGCACTGGTATCAACGTGAGCAATTGCCAGAAGGGACTGGCCTTGTGGCCTGCAGGTTCTGCCACACAAAATCAAGTGGGGAGAGGGGTGATGTCCCACAGAGGCTGTGGGCAGCAATGCTGAAGGGCAGGGTGATGGGCAGTGCCGCTGCTCCTAGCCTGGGGCAGCCTTGCCAGGTGAGGTGGCAGTAGCAGGGCTGCTGGACACCAGTGTGGACCGTGGCCTGGCCACGGGGATAGAGCAGGGAGAACTTGCCCTGAAGTTCTTGCATTTCCCTCGCACACCGGCATCGCTCCCAAATTTTTAAATATTTAATCTTTGCAGCCCAGTTGCCATGGGAACCTTCATGCAAAAATCTGCACTTTGGGTTAATCAGAAGGATCCTTCCCACTTCTGGGCAGGAGATGGATTTTCCCCTGGCCAGCACAAGGCTGTCCCTCCCCAAAGGCGTTAGGTCTGCCCTGCTCATGCCCAAGGGTATTTTAGTATCAGCCCCTAATACGCTGTCACTGAAGTCTTGGGAAATCCCCTCCCGAACACTCAAATAACTCCTACTGGAAGTCATGGGATGCCTTGGAGTACTTATTGTGGAAAATGCTCTTTTCCAGGAGGAGTCTAGGAAACGGCTGTGATGCCCAGCCGGACACCACGGGCTGGCCTTGGTTTCCCCCACACACGTCACTGGACTTCCAGCACGCAGCAAGGGAGCCGAGGCTACCAGCTGCCTTTCAGGGAAAGGGCTCCGAGTTCGCTGGAAGGCGATCATTCCCTTGCTCGTTTCAACACCTCTGTGAGCAGCGGGGACTCAGGCTGAGACACAGAACAGCGCACGCAGGTTATTGGCAGGGCTCAGCCTCCCCAGTTTGGCCAATGTACACCAGGGCGCATGAGCAGACAAGCCCGCTCAGGGATTTTGTAGTCCTTTCACAGACCACCTTTCAGCTTTTACAGCCTCACCCCAAGCTTTTTGTTTGGCATGGAGGATTTCACAGTACTAAGCCCTAATTGGGAGCAAATTGGTGGCTCTTGCTCTGCTCTCCTGGCCACTTGCCCCTTGTGTCACCTGGGGAAGACAAGGTGTGCCCGGTACTCCTGCTCTCAACCCCTAGCAGTGATGGGGAGGAGGAGAGCGCTCCCTCCACACGGCCAGCACTGCTCCTTCCTTCTCTTCTATTTTTAGACTTCTCCTCCCACTCTTGTTTAAACATATTACCTAGATCCATAATATGTGCCAGCTGGGGGTAGTAATGCTGGCTCCCAAGGTGCCTGCGGCATTTACACAAAATTAGGCAATGGAAGGAAACCGTCTCAGCAATTATGTGAGAGATAATGGTGAGCCAAAAAGAAAAATGTATGCAAAAGGTGTGCCCTTCTGCCAACAAATTAGGGCTAAATTACAGAGTCTGGGAGTCTTCAAATAAGTTAAACGTTGTATTACAAATTTAGTTTCAATTAACAAATTAAATAGGAAAACAAGCTCACTACCTAGCAGCTACTGCACAACGGGAGGCGTTTTGCGGCAACGACCTTTTCTCCTGCCACCAAATAACACAGGGAAAAAAAACCCAAACCAAAATTAAAACAATTTCCTTGGTGCCCACTCTCACAGCCCTCCTCTGCTCCAAGCCGGCCCAGGGGACGGGGCCAGCTGGCACTGGGTGGAAGCCTTATGAGCCTCTCCAGGTCCTCTGCACCCCTGGCTGAGTGTTGGCACGTGATGGTTATTCCCCAATCATGGTGCCACCCTGCCAGGGCCAAGCTCCTGCCATAACCAGCTCTGCTCCAGCCGCTTGCAGTCACACCAGCTGTGGGGAGCGGGTCCAGGGCCCGAAGCATCCCCCCACGACACATGGGCTGGGTACCGTGGCCATCGGGAGCAGGTCTGCACCACTGCGTCCCCTCCGACAGTGTTTCAGCAAACAACCCGCTGCCGACTGCCCTTTTTTATTACTTTACAGCACAGTTTTTCCTCGAATTTTATGGCATTTCATTAAAGCCGCCAGAAGGTGATACTGCCCCCTTTCCAGAAGTGAAATAAATTCAAGTTTTATCGCTTCTGGAAATGCTGGAACAGCTGTCAGGACATTTGATGGATTTTCTCAATTACAGGACTTGTGGAGCATTTTATACTTACATTCGCACCAAAGTCTAATATACTGTACGAGATGTTTGTTCCCCCCGCCGCCCCTTATCTCTTTGCATCTCCCTCCCTAATAATGGTCAACTTGTTATTTTTCTCTTAATTCCTTTTTTTACTGTAACCTTTTTTCCTCCCTGATAATCATCTAGAGTTTTCCTTCTTTATTTCCCAATAACACTTAACTTTTCTATAAAGGCAGACGGTGACCCCAGAGCTGGCAAGTGCCCCCGTGGCAGCTTAATCAAACGAGCGCCACCCCCATCCTGGCAGCTTTCGGGCTGGGGAGCTTGGGGAGAGGGCCTGAGTGAGGACTGCCTCTCTGGGCTGCCCGGTGCCTTCTGGGCACAATTTCCTTGGAAATAAAGCCACTCTCTACCTCCTCCTTGAATTCGGAGCTTCCTGGTGTGGGCAGCATCCCAGATGCATGGGCCTGTCCCATCCACAGGTCCCGCCATCAGGGCTGGGGAGCGCAGGAGGCAGCCAGCGGCCATCTCCACCTTTCCTAAAGATGTCCCTGATGGATGAACGCTTGTTTCCCAGCGCTCCTGCGGGAGCCCTTCTCATCTGGGCTGCTCTGGGGACTGGTTTTGAGTTGGTCTGTATGACGTAATTTCTCAGGCTCTTCTCCGCCCCGTCGTGTACCTGACAAGCTGTATCGGCTCACGTGCTGTCATGAGCACATGCTGTAATGATGTAATGATGCATTTCTCCACGTCGCGTCTTTTGGTGAGGATGCCCCACCGAGGTCTGGGGATTGATGGAGGGACATATTTTACCAGGACAGAATTATCTCAGCTCACCAACAAAATGCAGGAGAATGCCAAATTACACCTTTCCCTTCTTTTCTCCATTTTTCTGAAGTGGAGCAGCAGCGAGCAGTGCAGGGTTTGGACGGGCCCTTACGGGCAGCCACGTCTTCCAGCAAAGCGAGGAGAGGGCTGAGGGTAGCAGAACTCAGCTCTGTTGGAAAAGCAGCTGCTGTTCTGCGCCACTTTAAATGGGAATTTAAAATCGGTGCCTGCCTCTGAGTCACAGGGAGAGGAAATCCTGCAGAAGCGAGTGCCCCAGCACAGTGTCTACCGCTAGAAAAAGTTGCAACAGTAGAAAAATGCACGTGCAGTTTGAGAGTTGCCTCATTTAACCCATCTCTGAGAAGATGGGGGCAGCCGGGGGATGGAGGGAGTGTCCACTCTCCACAGGAGCAGGAGTAACATAGAGTTGAGATGAAGCTATAACCCATCCTAAAGGAGGTCCAGCATTTGTACCTTCCTTCTGCCAAGATCAGGCACAGCCTGGGTTTCCCACCTGCCCCCACCCAGGAGAGCTGGCAGAGAGGTGTGAAGGAACAGCTCCACACAGAACATCACAGATCCTCAGCAAATTTCCACAAGCCAACTTGTGGTCCCAGGTTTATTCAGATTAGAGCAATTACCACAATTAAAGGCAAAGAAGTGCTTGTGGAAGGGGGGAAACTACTACCAAACAGAATTGCTATTACAGTCTATCAAATTGACATAAAAATATTAAAAAACTGATTTAAATCTAAAAATAAAAGGAAAAAAAAAGATCTAGCATTCCCTAAAATAGGTAATGCATCCTGCTGAGAAAATCACTCCACACATAAAAGAGAAGCAAAGGTGATTATATATAACAAAACTAATCTTCTCTATTGCTTTAATCACCTCAGACCATTTCACCTGCTTATTTGGAAACTGTTAACCCAAGGAAAAAATTATTGTGAACATCCTCATTTCCAGCGCTGCGCTCGAATGGGCTTGTTTTCCTAAACATCCATCCCTGGAGTCTTTAACAACAGTCATTTCTCTGCAAGATAAACGTTTGCTTAAGACTATTCTGTAGTTAATACATATATTCATGACTTGAGGGTGATGCAGCGAGGGAAGAGGGTGCTGGGAAGCCATGAGAGATGCACCAGGGTCGTGGCAGGAGCCTGTCTGTCCTGCTACTGCTGATAGCGGTAAACTTTACCCAAATTTTGGGGGCCTGGTGGGCAGCTGGGGCATGGGGTGCACAAGGGTGTGCTTTCTTCACAGAATCCTGGCTCACGAGGTCGGTATTGAGCGTACCTGGGGCTGTTCATAGAGCTAGCAACATGAGCGTCTGTGGGATGGGCAAGACAAGGGGTGACCATCTCCCCTTCCGTTCAGCACCTTCCCCCCGCAAGAGGCTCTGGGAGCTCTCTGCCTGCCAAAACCGCTGTTTTTGGGACCCTGCAGCTGGCCAGCGGCTCGTACCCACTCCCTCCAACAGCTCAGCACCAGAGAGGGGAAGCGTTGCATGTTGCGAATGTCAAGGGAGGCTTTGAGTTGACAGAGCGGGGTTGCCCCCGCAGTGCCGTCAGCGGGGGTCAGGCTGACGGAGCGGCGCTGCCTGCACGCCTGTGTGCACGTGTAGGTGTGTGTGACTTACAGCAATGGCCTGGCAAGAGCCAAGCCCCTGCGTACCCATGGCTGACCCCCTGCCCTGCGCCCCAGACCACCGCACAGCCTGCCGGCAGCCACAGCACAGCCGGCACTGGCCAGGGGCTCACTGCCACGCTCCAGGGCATGGGAAGGTGCATGGTTATCTCAGTGTTAGCCATCCTTGGCTCTGAGATGCAACTCCTCTTTTGCTAAATCAGACGTAGTGCCTTAAGTGCCGATCCTTTCTTTGCCCGAGCAGTAGCTTTTGAGATTTTATAGACAGTTTATTTCCAGACATCCCAGCTTTGATCCGAAGCCCACCTCAAACCTACCAACGCGGGAGATTTATTGTCAGAGCTACAGCAAGTAAACACACACGTGGAGAGGCTTTGGACAGCAGCAGCCTGGGCTGGCACTGGGCGCCGCTGCCAGCACTGGCAGCTCCATGTTCCAGCAGTAAATTCTTGCAGGTCTCCATAACTCACCCCAAATGCCTGGCTCATTTTTCTTACAAATGCAGTTTTACCATGATCTCCAAATTCAGGGCTGGCGTGAGTGATCCTTGTTATCCTGGGATGTCAGCAAGGACAGGTAAAAAAAAAAATCCCTCTTCCAGTTGCTGGTATACAAATCGGTTTAGGCAGGAAATACATGCACTGCTCTTCCAGAGACTAATCACCTCCACAACCTGGGATATTCAGAAAAGGGGAAGAAATTGAGCCCAAGTGCATGGAGGGAGCGGGAGGACAGCGAGCATCCGCCTCCTAGCCGTAAATCACAGAAATCGAATTAGATCATCTCAAATTGAGGGACAAAAAGCCAGTTATAGATCCATTTTGCAACGCCAGCTGACATGGCTTCCATTTGTGACTCGCTGAGTGACATTACTTATCCTGAGTGCTCCTCTGACAATATAAGCACTTAATGTGAAGACATGTGTAAAATTACAGCAAAATGAATGAAACACAGGAAATTATGTAAAGTTTATGGTGTTGCTTTTTTTTTCTTTCTTTCTTTTTTTCCTTTTTTGAGGCATCCTCTCACTTTCTACCTTCTAAATGAGGATCTGGGCAATGCACCAGCTGACGGCACCTTCCCGGTTCAATGGGCTCTTCTGCTCTTGATGCATCTGAGCAACTTGAAACTAATACCAGCGTGCACTGAACGGTGAGTAGACCTTCATGTTGATGAGGCAAATCCTGCGGCACTTAAAAGCAAGCTATGCTGAAGTGTCCCATGTATCTCCGTCTTCAAAGTGCAACATGCTTAGGGAAATTGCAGATGCTGTGGTGCTATTTGTCTGGAAGGAGACATTACAGATGACATATGAACCTGATTTCTCAAACAGATGAGATTTGTGAGAGGATTAAGGAAACATCTATAAATTACGATGCAGAATAAAGTTCCTGCTGTCTTCCTCAGCCTCCCTCTCCTTGGCTTGAGAGTCAAGTGCTCATGACTGCGTACTTGGCAGAGCACTAGGCATCCCTCCCTTGCCTACTTTATAAAACGGGTAGATCTCATGCCATGATCCCCATTTGGTAGAGCAGACAAAATCCCAGCACCCTGGGCTCTTGGCAGTGCCCCCACCGCAGCGCCCCGCAGCCAGCCCCTCAGCAATCAGCCCCCGTAAGCAAGGCAGCGGGCATGCAAAATGCATATTTATCTTGATTATTTTTTTCTTTTTCTAGCTGTGCACTGCAAACCCACGTGGTGCCTGTTTCTGAAAGCCATCAGAGGTGATAGCATGGAGATGTCACTCCAGCCAGGAGTGCGGACAACCAGGCAGCTTGTGGTCCTTGGGGTACAGCCTGCAGTCCCCGCATGGGATGGGGGATCCCTAGAAAGTCAATCACCTCAGTGCAAGACCCTCTTGGAGATTTCTGGGTTTCTTCAGTGTTCTTTGTGCATGAAATAGGGTTAAAGGCAGGGGGAGAAAAGCTCATCTTTCTCGGTGTTGACCCCAGGAGCAATGTAATTAAACACATATCGCGCCCTGTTTGCGCTCCACAGCAGCCCCTCTCACGGCTGCGTTTCCCAAGGAGAAAAAATGTGATAAGGGAAACCAAATTCCTG
>NW_010255917.1:43173-45681 GCF_000690775.1 Eurypyga helias
CGCTGCGCGCGGGCGTCACCCCCCCCCCCCCCAAAAAAACCTCGTGCAGGCAGACGCCATCCTGGCTGCACCTGAGAAGAGCACCCGGTGCCGTGCTGGGAGCGGGTGCTAGGTGGCGGATCAGGGACCTGCGCCGGATGGACACCACCCCAAAACAGCACTCCAGAAATCGGTGTCTGAAGTCCCAAGATGTTTGTATGACACTTACAGAGCATTCACAGGCACAGAGCAAATGGGAAAGCATCAAAATATTTTGATTTTTCTTCAAAACAGATTTTTTTGTTGTTGCATTTGATATCGATGGTTTTTTTTAGAAAGGGAGAAATAACTCCAAGCCACAAGGGGCTGTCCCGGCCAAACAATCTGGACTGATCTGACCTATGTCTTTTTCCCCGCCATGGTCAGAAAATGCAGTTTGTGTGACCCCACAGACTGCATAAGAGAAAACACACAGTAAGAAATGACTCTTTATGAGCACAAATCTAGGTGGATAAGGCCAAAGGTAGGAAGGCAATTGAAGGGAACAGAGAGAACCTGGTCTGACCGAGGTTACAGCAGGTGCCATTGCCGGTGCCCCTGTTGGGTCGAAGCAGACAGCAAGCGCTATCCCCTCGGGACTGGTCTGTCTGCACAAGGAGTTAGGAAGGAGCAAGAGGTGAAGGATCCAGAGGTGTCAGAGCCTGCCTCTGTCTTTAAGGTATCACCGTTCCTGGCTGCAGTGGCAGCAGGGCAGCAGGCGCCCAGCTGAGACCAAGCCGCGGCAAGCAGCCCGGAGCGTTTGGGCTGCGTTAGCAGCACGAGACACCTCACAGGAGCCGGCTGCGAGCCATTTTCCTTTTTGTCAGCACAGTCTGCTTCACGGGAACAAGGCAAATCTCCAAACCTGGAGCATAAAAAAGGCATCAAGCAAAGACACAAAAGTATTTCCATTTGTTTCATTGCAGATAATGGGTGGCAGCTACCATTTCGAGATCAAGTCTTGCTCTGCTGAAGACCTCCAGCTGACACATCACCAGTCATTTACGATCAGCCATTAAACATATAGAGTCATTATACCTCTTTTCTCTGCTAGTTGCAGCCTCAGGACTTTTTGCTTAGGCTGCACACAGGTTCTTGTTTGGAAGATTTAAAAGGAGGAAAAAAAATAACGACCTCAGTCTCCCAGAAGCTGTCTTGTGGTGCTGGGGAGGCTGCCCCGGCAGGGTGGCAGCCCCATCTTGCTCAGTGCCAGGCATGGCGTTCACATGGGCCTTTCAAGGGGGTCAGTGTGCCCTGGCACCAAGCCCAGCAGGAAGGTGTGCCTTCCCGCTGCCCCCAGCCAGGCTCCGCCAGCCTGGGAATGGGGGCAGTGGCAGGAGAAGCAGAGCCCTGCCTCTGCCTTGGTTCTGTCTTTCGGTGGTGGGTTGACCCAGGCTGGAGACCAGGTGCTCACCAAAACACTCTATCACTGTCCTCAGCCGGACAAGGGAGAGAAATATGATGAAAGGCTCGTGAGTCTAGATAAGGACAGGGAGGGATCACTTGTCAATTACTGTCACAGGCAGAAGAGATTTGACTTGGGGAAATTAATTTCATTTATTGCTAATCAAATCAAAGAAGGGTAATGAGAAATAAAACAAAATCTTAAAACACCTTCCCCCCACCCCTCCTTTTCAGGGGCACAGAGGGAGGGTGAATGGGGGTTGTGGTCAGTTCATCACATGTTGTCTCACTCCTTCCTCCTCAGGGGAGGATCCTCACACTCTGCCCTGCTCCAGTGTGGGGTCCCTCCCACGGGAGACAGTCCTCCATGAGCTTCTCCAATGTGAGTCTTTCCCACGGGGTGTAGTCTTTCAGGAGCAGCCTGCTCCAGCCTGGGTCCCCTGCGGGGTCACAAGTGCTTCCAGCAAACCTGCTCCAGCCTGGGCTCCTCCATCCATGGGGCCACATACCTTGCCAGGAGCCTGCTCCAGCCTGGGCTTCTCCATCCATGGGGCCACATATCTTGCCAGGAGCCTGCTCCAGCATGGGCTGCTCCAGCATGGGCTTCCCACACGGTCACAGCCTCCTTTGGGCATCCCCCTGCTCCATTGTGGGGTCCTCTCTGGGCTGCAGGTGGGTCTCTGCTCCCCCGTGACCCTCCATGGCTGCAGGGCACAGCCGGCCTCACCACGGGCTGCACCATGGGCTGCCAGGGAAACTCTGCTCTGGTATCAGGAGCACCTCCTACCCCCCTTTTCCACTGACCTTGATGTCTGCAGAGTTTTCTCTCACATACTCTTACTCCTCTCTCCCCGCTGCTGTTGTGCAGCAGTCTTCTCCCCCTTCTTAAACAGGTTATCCCAGAGGTGCTACCACCATCACTGATGGACTTGGCCTTGGCTAGCGGCAGGTCCATCTTGGAGCCGGATGGCATTGGCTCTGTCAGACATAGGGGAATCTTCTAGCAGCTTTTCACAGAAGCCACCCCTGTAGCCCCCCCGTTACCAAAACCCTGCAACGCAAACCCACTCCTGCCCTCCCAAATGC
>NW_010255917.1:45720-56452 GCF_000690775.1 Eurypyga helias
TGGTGCAGTAAAAGTGGATGGAGGACTCTTGGGACTGCTGGTATCCCGCAGGTCACTCAGGAGCCACCCCTGCCTCACTCTGCATGGCAGCATGGAGAAGGGCTTGGCCCAAAGTCCAACTGGTTTTTCCAACTGCATCCTTTGTTCGTACCAGAAATACCACCACCCCCTACAAACCTTTCATCACGTGAGATACCTCCCCGCAGAGATGACATGAGAGGGATGACGGGGAAAGAAATGATCAAAGAACACTATTGTCAGGATTTTTGGCAGCTGAGCTATCATTCCAAATGTAAGCACAGCAGACACTGCTCCGAAGCACTGACGAGCTCACTGCTGCGTAGCAGCCCATGCGGTGTCCTCTGCAGGCAGGAATCCAGCACAAAGAAATCAGGAAGAAAAAGACTTCCTTCCCAAGGTGTTTGACCTAGGGTAGTTCATGAGAGCTGGCAGACACCATCATCCGAATTTTAGCTTGGTCAAGTAACCGGCATCCAGCCCAGCACCCTCTGCAGATGAAGCTAACCCCAGGTTATCTGGAATTCACGGCTGTTTAACCCGAGGTTATTCCTGTTGGACTGGGGTCAGCATGCTCTAATAGAGCTGCGGTGCAGTGCTTACAGAAGCAGCATGTTTCTGTTAACCAGGAGTTAGTGCTGCAGCATGGTGCTTTCTCTTGCATTTTCGGGATTCTGTGGCTCCCGCACTTCTGCCTTGCTGAGATGTTTGTGTCAGCCAACCCATGAAAATTTGGCACTGAAATGGTACTGCGTTGCATTGTTTTCTCACTGTATAGCTCATGATCCCTCCCGTTCCTCACAAATCACAGTAATCGTAAGGGTTGCCAAGCCTTGATGCCAGAAGCAGCTTTAGGATATTTATCCCACCTTCTTGTTTGACATGTTCTTGATGTTGTAGCCATGATGAAAGTGGGGGGTGAAGGCAAGCCCAGAGAATGAGAGAGGGATGAAATTTGGTGCTCAGAAGGACAAAAAATGCTGAAACGCAGGGGGGATCTCATGTCAACCGTGAGAATCTGCAGCGGAAGACATTAGGAGGGAGGTCAGACCTGGCTATGGCTTTGCAAACTACGAAGTTCCTACTGCATTTCCAGTTTGCAGAAATCAAGATTCATCCAGATGCAGTTCACCAGAAACTCCAAATTTCATCGAGAAACGTGAATAGACAGTGTCCAAATTTGTTGCTTTTCTGCTAAAAGCATCGGTGAATGAAACCAAACCGTTGCCATGGATTTTTACATTGGTTTTATTTATTTGTTTATGCTCCCAGAAGAGCTAAATGTATTTGGCAGATTGAGACAGGTGTGGTGAGCAGAGGGCTAGAGATCACACATGCCCCAGAGCTAAATAGAAGTGAGGAAATATTATCCGCTAAGCAACCCCAGGTTCCCACGTGCTGCTCTCTAGCAGCATCCTTGCCACTGTCCTCCTTAATCTCTTCCTACAGATAGAAATGGGCAAGAGAGTTCCTCTCTTAGAATAACTTACTCTCTATCCAGAGCAGAGTCTTTCCAATGTGATGCTATTCAAATTAAACTACAAATCTTCTCTTCTAGGGATAACACTCTGCTGTCTTCCCAAACCTGTTCTCTTTTTTCTTTGCCACTTTGAAACCATTAGCCTTCTGAAAGTGCTAGCACACAGAGAGAGATAATACTGTTAATTTTCTCATGCTTGGGAAGGCAAAGAGCAGCCTAAACTCAGCCAAATGCTTGGCTTTGGCTTTTCCTTATTGTATAATATCTTTTCGTATATAGCCCTGCATGGCAACTCATTTATGTCAAAACTTACCACTTAAGGTAGGGGGGAAAGGGGAGCAATCGGTAGTTATCTTGCCAAAGAGAACTGAAGCCGACAGCCTCCCCTTTCCCACGGGCAGGGTCGGCGTGACAGCTCGTGTGGGTGCAGGCTGCCCAGCCAGGGTGAGCATACCATGAAGCTCGCTGCTTTGCAACCCAAAAGTTGGCCAGGAGATACAAATCCTCGGAGCAGGCGGCATGGGGCAGCCAGCCCCTGCCAGGGTGCTTCATAATTAGCTGCTGCCTTGCAGCTCTCCGGGAACCATGAGCATCTCAGGGCTGTTGGTCGTGGCCGCGGGTTGGAAACACGGAACATCTGTAGCCCTCAGGGTTCAGGGGGACAGCAGAGAGGGAGAGAAGTGGACATTTCCACAGCTGTAAGAACAGGGGCTTTCCAAAAATAAAGGATGCTTTGTATGAAGCTGCTCTTCAGACACTGATTTCTCGTGCAGATTCCCACGCAGACAGTTCTGGGACTGCTTCCCCAGCCCTCACCAGCAGCTCTCCGGGGCTCTCTGGGAGCAGCTAGCAAGGCGGGTGCACCTTTCAGCATCAGGAGCCCCTGGGCAGCGCTGGAAACGCTGCTGAGTGTGTGCCCAGAAGTGGCATGGGGGGGTCGCCTCAGCTCGACTGAGGGCCATCGGCCCAGACTGGGGGACACCAGGTCAGAGAGGGGTGTTGGGGAGGGCTGGAGACCACTTCCCACCGCAGCCCTCGCCTACCTCTGGGAATTCACCCCAGGGGAGAGACGGAAGGAGAAAGCAAGCATTTGTCCCCCGATCAACTGACCAAGATTTCTTAAATGAGTAGATTCCTTCTCTACACACAGTGTTTACTTCAAGCATGGTGTAGAAAAAATCGATTTGTTTTTCTCAGTCCAATTCCCTTCTAATAGGTCTGTTGTAAACGCCAATTTTACTGTCATTTACACTGTGCCCATCTGAGCTATTTTATCAATAGTTAAATAAGAATACTTTAAAGTAATGTGATTTTTTATTCGAATTCCAATTTATGTTCAGATGGTTTGACACAAATGTAGTAAGGAAGGCTCACTATTTTCATAGAACAAATTAAATTATATGTTATATAGCCATGCAAGTAAATATGTTATATAATTGGATAAATAAATACTTGTGATTAGATACAGTATCTCATTCTTACCTACACATAATAGCAAGGCTAGTGGAACATTGTACAAATCACTGTGCTTTAATAGTTAGCAGTCCATGAAAATCGACCTAAAAGACAATAAGCAAGAACAAGAACAAAAAAAGGCTAAACTTAGTTATTTGAACCAAGGCTTCCTGCTTCCCTGTTTAAGTGCGATTCAAATCAGCTTAGGGTCATTTTCACTTAAGCCAGTGCATCTGGGCAGAGAGGTCAAAGCTTAATTAGTTGTGCAGAAGATGGCAGTGGTGGATAAAAGGTGATGATGGACACTGCCGGTGAGATGGATGATGGGGATGAGGATGGACAAAGGGGATGTGACACCAGTTATGGGGCACAGTTAAAGCCTGGAGAGCCGAAATCAGTACCTGGACAATCAAATGGTTGAAATTGCCCATTTGTAGGGAATTTGAGAGAGAGCATTGATATCGGCTCATGTTGTCAGACAACACTTTCCTTCTGACTGTGGAAGAGAAAATCAGGTCTTTTTAAGCTGATAAACACAGCCCAGCTGGGACCCAATTTGTTGTTTGGATATTACAGGCTGGGTACAGGCTGGGAGACAGACCGGAGTCCTGGCATGTTTTAAAGAAATTGTGGCTCCCTTATGCAGCTAAATTAGTAATAGATAGCACCCGCCTGCAATGGAAACTGAAGAAGGCTAATGGTAATCATTCCTCTCTTCCACCCACACCCCTTTTTTGCCCGCATTTTGCTTCAGGTCAACCTGCACCACTTTTTAAGTGTTTCTACTGGGGTTTTTTTCTCTTCCGAAAAACCTCCCTCACCTTCCCACAACCCCTGCAACCTGACTTTATAGTAAATGGACATGCTAAAAATTGGAGCTGTTGAACATACAGACATTTGTAAAACCAAGACAGTGAGATAGCGATCCTGAAACCAAGCACCACACGCAGGCTCTCCTCTTTCTGCCACCACCAAAATTATTCACCAAATTAGTGTTTTCTAGCTTCTCAAATAGAGGAAAGGCAGCTAGGGAGGCGAAAGATTCATTTTTTCAAAGCATGAAAGTCAGTCTAAATAGTATTTTCTTTATGATAGGAACTGACTCAAAAGCAGCAGTCTGTGCCAATAGACATAGGGTATTTACCAGCACAGCGATGTAGAATATACCACTCCAGCAGTCACCTTTAAGCTACAGTGTGGGAACTTGGGTCCAGCTGAGGGTATTTCCAAGAATTGTTCCCTAATAATTTCCCCTCCTCCTCCTCCTTTCACTCTGAGAGCAGTTACTGGGTTTGGTTTGGTTTTTATTTCAGCTTTGACTTCCACTGCGCCTCATCCAACAGCTCTTTCCTCCATGTGTGGCAGTGAAATCCCATTCCCATTTGAAAGGAGAGCTCTCCTTTCAAATGTTGTTCCCCTTTCCCAGTTGCTGGGAAGACTGCACTCCTCCCTTATGCAGTGTCGATGTTGTCCCATCACAGCAGTTGCTTCATAGCATGCAGGGTCCCAGGTGCTGACCTGTCCCAAACCCAAGCACCACTCCTGGTCCCTTGGTGGCAGGGTAGCTTCCTCACATTGTGATCCTTTTCTTTGGTGCTGCCATCCACATTTATCACCTTCTTCATCTGCAGGAAGGAAGGATGGCAAATGCAGAGCTTTGCCACCCTGCTGCTGTTGTCCAAAGCTTTTGCCATGTATCTGTTGAAGGAATTCATTGCTCCTCTTCAGAGGATCATCCTCATGGCAATCAAGGCAGGGACTGTAGACATAGCTTCAAATGAGGGAGCTAAATGCTGTCCCTAGACTAATGGATTTACATGTTGAGGTGTATGTTGCAGTCTGCAATCAGCCCCGTGCTGCTACAACTGTCCTGGTGCTGGGGTTAAAGCTGTCTGAAACACTCCCTCTACCTGCAGTGCCCATCTACTCCAGGTCAGTATCCCGTCCGTACTACATTTGCCATGTCTGGTACTTTAATGAGTGCTGACAATATAATTAATCCTTTTTTCTAGCTCTTAAAGCAACAGAAAGTTTTTGGGTATACCAAGCCCCACAAGCCATGAAGCATGTGATAAAAGGGCTTAATAGGTAAGAAAAATGTCACCAATGTTTGGACTGTAAACAGGTATTTATAGCATGTCTGTGCTCCTCCCTGGTCAGCAATTCATTTTAGTTCTTCCTTCTGTGTGACAGTCTGTCAGGTGAAAACGCAAGATGCTCTTCAGAGCTTACATAACCTTTAGAGGTTCAGCCCAAGGCAGTTTTGCTGACATCTGGCACACGAGGGATTTGCCGTAAGATGGAATAACAACAATGAAGCTTCTGCAGGGCCATCATCTCTCAATCCCAAGGCAGGGAGAGCAGCACAGAGGAGAGAGACCTTAGCTGAACGGTGAGGCAAAGTCACACCTTCGCAAAGTCATGGAGGGGACTGGAACAAGGGCAAAGGAGGCAGCCTGGCAGGAAGGGGGCTTAGTAGGAACACAATTCATCATTTATCTTTGGATAAAGAATGAGGCCCCCCAGAAGCCACTGGGACTACATGAGCCAGGGTGCCTCTGCAATGAGAAGATGCCGTGTGAAGAATTTGGTCTAAATTCACAGTTAACTCCCAACAAAGTAACCAAAACTAAAACTTGTTAAGTAGGGATTAAGCAGTGGCCAAGCAAAGTGAGAAGAAATTCAGCTTAATGAGGAAGACAAAGAAAAGTGAAGCTGTAGCGGCAAGAAAACAATTACTTTTAAGAAGCATTTTTCATGAACTGAAGGAAAAGACTAGACTTCTCCCCGGTCTGCATGCAAGTTGTTCAGACGGTAGGCTAGGCTGGGCTTGCTGCAATGTGCTCAGGGCACCAGAGGATGTATTTCACTGGCTATGCTTAGAAAACACAGCACATTGTTGAAGCATCCAAAAGCTGCTCGCGCTCATCTGTTACTGCACTCCTGCCCTTGAAACATCCCCCCGGCTTCTGTGGGGATGATATTCGAGAATTCAGAAATGGGCTGTTATTTAGCAGAGAAAACCAAAAGCATTCAGGGCTCAGAAATTAATTGCTATGCCAGCCAGAGCAGGCAAATCCTGCTGTGGCAGCCTGCAAGCCAGGGAAGCTTCTCTGCTCCACACACAAGGTGAGGCACGGCAGGGAATGGCTATGTCCCTGGCTCAGGATGGAGAATTTCCCCTCCTCTGCTACTCTGTCAGTGGGAGAAATGTGATCATGCTCTGGCAGGATGGTGCGGCAGCGGGGCTCCATATTTCAGGCGGCGGGGGTTAAGCAAAGTGACCAATTTCCTTGGACTAATTGAGCATGCAATCTGCCTGCTTGTAAAGCCTGTATTTGGCCAGGGAGATTTATTACTTTTAGCAATGATGAATGTCCAAGAGCAGTGAGGGCAGACCTGAGCTGCAGTTCATTACCTTTAAGTGGGATGATGTTGAAAAACCATTTATATTTTTGGTTACTTTGTTCTGAGTTAACTGTGAATTTAGACCTACTTCTGTAATAAAGTGCTCAGGGAGTCCAATGAATCTTGTTTTCTGTGGCAGACACTGAACCTGTAGGGTTTTGTCCTTATCCTGGTGAGTCAGCAGTTTCAGCTGGTCCTGAGAGGCTATGAAATGATAGAAGACTGCACTGTACAGGAGTTCGAAGTTAAGCCTTCATCTATCTCAGAAGCAGAGGCCGAAATGGAGGACTGACATGCCTTTGCCATTGGGTTTCAGAATAACACTTCTTTATAATCTTCATCATCGCCTCACAAAGTCATCATCAGCTCAGTGCTTTGTGCTACTGAATGGCCACATCCATCACAGGGATATGATGGCATCCCCGACCTTCCCGCACATCCACTCTGAAATCAGTTGCTCTATTTGTATAGGATGCAAAGTGCAGTGCAATACTCCTTACACCAAAAAGTGCTGGACACTTCACAAACTGCCTAGTGTAACATCCCCTTCCACATTCATTATTTGCAAATACTCTTCCCCCTTTCCTTGGCAGAACGTCCGTTAGTGAATGTAGCTGTGAAGCCCCAGAGCATGCCCTGCCTTCTTTTCTCCCCCGCAATACTTGTGCTTCATGCCATTACTTGTATGAAACGCCCGCTCTCTGTCCCTGCATGGCAAGACCACACTGGTCCTCTAGAAATTGTCAGCAAGTATTTGATGCTGAAGGATTATTTTGTTGTAAATCAATCCCAGACGTAGATGTGGCCTGTAGAAAAAACTTTCGTGTTTCTCTTGTTATAGTGGCATATAGACCAAAAATGCTCAAGACTATCTGGTTTTCCACAATAAATACTATTATCTTGCATACTACCAGTGTCAGCAATGTCAGCTGCTCCAGACTGCAATGTATGCATGGTGGCTCTGCCACACCTTACAGCCAAGCGCCGATCTATATGTCACCCGTTAGCCATCGTGAACCCGGGGTCACAGGCAATCAACCTGCAATGCTCTGTTCAAGGAGTCCACTGCCCAGGGTAACCAACCTGGAAGCTGCAAAGCTCATGAATTTGTCACTGAAGCCTAATTGTATGAAAAGTAATTAATCTTGCTGGGTTTCACTTAGCATCAAGCAAACTTTTGCTGATGAAAAGGAAATCTGCTGAGCATTCCAGTTCACCCCCCAAGTCAGCCTCTCCCGTGGGTAATTGGCACATCATTACTATCCCTTTTCCTACAGATTCCTCATGAGACAATGGTGAAAGGAAGGCGTAGATGTTAGTGAGGGAAGGGGTTTTTGCAGCTCAGACTTTCACTCCCACTCCCCAGAAAGTTCTGGCTTTGCTTAGTGTCCCAAACAAACAAACAAACCACCAGAAAACCTGTAAGGGAAGAAAAAAACGTGTAAATCAGCCATCAGCAGTTGTGTATGAGATGTTCACCCAGCCCTGCCACTGAACTGGTATGAGTCAGGCCTGAATCCAGCTCCCATCCACATATGGTCTAAACCTCAGCCAGGAGGGGAGAGATGAAGATACCAAAAGACACATAACATTGGGCGTAATCTCAAAGGACTTCAGGCATCTGGCCTATCCGAAGCATCTGTTTTAGTTTGAGACAAATTGCTCTCTTGAGCTGTCTGTCATGTGGGGAGCCTACGCTGGCTGGCAGAGAAACAGCCACCGCTGCAAGATGCCCTTTGCAAACTCTTCAGTGAGCTGACAGGCTTTCAGAGAAGTGCTGAGGGGCTGGCAAGGATCAGCTGGGAGCCAGCATATCAGCCATGCCCTAAGTGGGCAGCAGGATCAGAGCCATGCAAGGAGCTGCGGAGCTACGTAAGGGCTGTCCCAGGGTGTAATTCACTCCTACCAGAGGCACGCTCATCACTCAGGTTGAAAGTGTGGCCCAGGCTTCTGACAGGAGCCATTCACTGAGATCTGGTTAGCATACTTTAGCTGCCTTTCCAGGACCAGAGTTTATTCCCTTAAAAGCTTATTGCTGTGATTCTTCAGGCTTGCTGTGCGAGAAAGGGCAATCCAGTTCTGGGAAACATGCATGTCTGGAGAATGTGCATGATTATGGTCATTTGGGAGGGCAACAGAAGCTGATGCAACACAAACATTAATACAAAGAAGAAGGAGAAGGATGGGAAAGCAGATAAATAAATGCATGAGTCAAACAAGAGACACTCGGATAGCTACATTTGTGCTGCTCATTACAAGTATTTTCTCACAGAAAATATTTTACTCCTCTTAAGAGGAGCACAAAGACTGATCCTTTGCGCTTTGATCTCAGAACCACTCTGTGAAACTCAGGAGTTTCAGCAAACTTTAAAATCCACACAGCAAAATAGCCATGTTTTGGCTGAATTAAAATATATCTTTTAATTGCCTAGTTTGATTTACAGCTGTATATGGTAACAAAATACATAGAAGATACTTTATTAAACACTCATTAAAATATTAAAACTCTATGTACCGGGAGTGTAGTTCAAACGTCAAAAGACTATCAAAAACAACCGTCTACCTCAGTACCTAGTGAAGTGAAATGAGCAGGACAAGACTGTGAGAGGAGCCTTTCGTACTTCTACCGGTGCTTTAGAGTGAGAAGAATTTCCATTCAATGTCAGTGAATAGACCGATTTAGAAACTCTGATTTCAGATGTATCGCCTGTCTCAAAAGCTTTAAATGGCAGAAAAATTCCGCTCCCAGCTGTAGTTGTAAATGACTGACTTAGTGGATCAAGATTTCATATGCTAGCAGACTCTAAAAAGAGAAAAATATTTCCAAAACCGATGCCAGCTGTACACTGCAGACATGATCGGGAATGAGCCAAAGGCACAGCCCAGGCCCACAACACCCAGGGGAGAAGCAGGCATGGAGAGTGGCAGCTGAAGCTACGCTCTGCGGCAACCTTGGAGCTCCTGTCTGCAGCCAAGGCAGAGGGAAAAAGCGCAGCAGAAGCAGCAAATGAGCTGTGGCCCAAGTCACACTATGTGTTGTCAATAAAACAATGTTTTATCTGTTTAACTTGAGCTGCTTGGGTTTTTTTTAATGTGAAAGGTGGGGGGGAGGTTCAGTTTATTTTAGAATAACTGTAATCAACAAAATCAAACACAAGATAAACCTGTAATCACTCTCTGCATCATCTCTGGTAATTTTTGATGGCATTAGATGAAACTCAGCGTAAGTAAAATCAGTTCAACTTTCTTGAGAAAACAAGACTTGACAAAAGCAAAACTAATTTAAGCTGCACACCGCTGTCGCCCGGTGTGGTGTCTGCGTCAGTTATGGCCTCGCAGCATGTCTCGTGGGGGTGGCTGTGCCAGGCCAGCTGCAAAACGAACCAGCTTTGGAGCTTCAAATCTTGTTATCTAGTGCCATCTTGAGGTTTTGTGAAACGAAAAGTAGTTTCTTCGAGGCTTATGTATAGCTTTTATCTGGTTGTGGAAGTTCATTCTTCAGGGTGTATGATCAGGTGCATTCAACTGTGAAGTGGCAAAGATGGGGCTGGGCTCACCCAGCCAGAGCACCACGGGCCTGTTTCCTGCTCCATGGCGGCATCAACCCCTTGAAAAACCTTTCCTAGAAAAAGTTCACCTATCCAGCGTATAAAACCCCCAACAATGGACATCACACTGGCACTGCAGGTGATGTTGAGGGCCACAGCACATGGCTGTTCCTCTTCCCCCACGAGACACAAACACGTATCTTGTCCCCAGCCCTGTCGTGACAGTCTGTCCCTCCTGCGAGGTGGCAAAGCACGAGGCTGGCGCCATGGATGCAAACTGCGCCTCAGCCACAGCCGCTCTGAAAGTTACGGTTTTACAGCTTCGGTGCTTGGTGTCTGCACCTCTGCCAGAAGAGGCTTGTCCCTCCAGTGGAGGCCAGTTTCTCGGAACTTGGGGATTTCATGGGGATATTCATGTCACCATGGAGGAGCAGTCACCTTGCGCCTGGTTTTGGGCCGCCAGGCTTGGCTGGCCACAGGGACGGAGAGGGCAGGGAGCAGGATGGGCATCGCAGCCCGGAGCAAAAACCCGGCAGTAGAGGACTGTTTAGAGGAGCAACACGAAGCCTGTGAGTGCTTCCCCAAGGGAGAGCTGATGATGGGGAGGCCAGACAGCCATGAGGCATCGAGGGCGGGCAGCATGGCCTCGCCACGGCACCTCAGCCACCATGTTGTGCCTGTGAGCACAAGGGGTGGTTGGGTTTTGGGGTGAGAATCGGGGTCCCGAGGAAGAGTCTGGGCAGCTGCCCTGGCAGAAGAGTACCCAGGGAGGGGATCCCCGGGGGAGGCAGGGCAGCCCTGCGGGGCCGGGGGCCGCAAGTCC
>NW_010255918.1:0-15358 GCF_000690775.1 Eurypyga helias
TTCCAACCCTTACCACTCTGTGTAATCTGAGGTTGTCGGAGGCCTCTGGAGGCCTTCTGGTCCAGCCCCCTGCTCACCCAGAGCTGGTTGCCCATGACCATGTCTAGATGGTTTTTTTAATGTCTGCAAGGATGGAGACTGCACAACATCACTGAGCAAACAGTGCCAATGCTCAGTCACCTTCACAGTGAAAAAGCCTTTCTTGATGTCCTCCAAACCTCCCATGTTTCAGTTTGTTCCCATTGCCTCTGGTCCTACAATATTATTTTTTTATTATATGCATTTGAAAACAGTGTTGTCACCACAAGTAGGATTTCCTTAGTTTTGTCAAACACTTAAAAATAATTTCTTCATTTATATGATCCTATTTTTGTTTAAAATGCTATCATAACTTGTATAGGTAATACATGTCTTTTAAAAACAGGAAACAAGGTCTACCATGTTTCTGTTGGCAATGTGATGGCTGACAGTGGAACAGGTAGCCCACCTCCTGTGGGCCTTGGTTAGTCCCTTCTGTTTTTTCAGGCCTTATAAACTTCCCTCATCTGCTTTAACGGCAGGGTGGCCAGCTTCATTTTTCTGAGTGACTGTTAGTTCCTTGGCCTCCTTAACATCAGGAACAAGTGCTGCTCTGTTTCCAATCACTTGAGGCCATAGCATTCCTTGGCTAGTTCTTTCTACCTTCTTTACTTTCACTTCCATGTTTGATCATACTCAGCAGGGAATTATAAAGCTCTTTGGTTACACAACTGAATGTCCCTGCCTTTGATTCCCAAGAGGTAAAATACCCATGTGAATGGGGATTATGGGTCATTGGCCTGATCTCTTGTGATAGCTACATGAGATCTTGGTCTTTGTTCCTTAGGCAAGTAACTACATTTATTTTCTTAATTCCATCCCAGAAAGATCTGAGACTCATGGGAGCAAGAGATCCATTAAGTAAATTATTAGATAAGGAAACTGAAAACATAAAAGGGACTGATTCAGTCACAAGGTCAGTGCAGCTACTTCAAAGAGTACTATGAAAAGAGTTTCAAGCTCCTTACCATCCAGACACTTGCAGATAAAGAGTAATTATTGTCTAAAGCAGCAGACATCTCGGTTATCAATCTTCTGCTTATCAGGCAAGGACATATTGTGAATTCCTTGCCAGACTTTTCTGATGACTAGTTATTTACATATTAACCATTTGGAGTTTCATTGGCCTGTTTTAGGAGGAAGTGTTTTGGATTAAAGTGAAAAGGCTTATATTAGTTTTCTCCAAAATACCAATACTATGAATCTTTACATGATCATATAGAGAGGATGGCTTGTAACACATCACCTAATCAACAAAGGCAAACTTAAATTAACCAGTGCATTATTCTGTCAGGAATTCTTACCTGGGTGGAATCCCGCCCCCCCCCTCCAGATGATGCAACATCAGTAATTCAGAGAAATATATTGGCTCCATAGGAAGGAAGACAATATTCAAGGGACAGGACAATATTCAAGAAGAGAGACCTGCTGCTGCAAACATTCATATCACAGATATCATGAGCATATCGGCATGGACATCAGTTAGCAGAATGAGACCACAGTAGCTCATGGTGAATTCATGCTCGAACTACTTCCTCACAGATTCACAGAGTGGAAGGGGTTGGAATGGACCTCTGGAGATATCTAGTCCACCCCCCCTGCCAAGGCAGGTTCATTTAGAGCAGATCACAAGAGCGCATCCAGGTGGGTTTGGAATATCTCCAGAGAAGGAGACTCCGCAGCCTCTCTGGGCAGCCCCTTCCAGTGCTCTGGTATCCTCAGAGGAAAGAAGTTTTTCCTCAAGTACAGGTGGAACTTCCTGTGCTCCAGTTTATGGCCATTGCCCCTTGTTCTGTCACTGGGCACCACTGAGAAGAGCCTGGCTCTATCCTCTTGACACCCACCCTTTAGATATTGATAAGCATTGATAAGATACCTGATGCACTAGACCAGGTTGCTCAAAGCCTCATCCAGCCTGGCCTTGAACACTCCCAGGGATGGGGCATCCACAGCTTCTCTGGGCAACCTGTTCCAGTGCTTCACCCTGTGCTGAACACTATTTCCTCATAAGGGAGATCTTCCAGATCTCCAGTCATCTTTGTAGCCCTCCACCACTCTCCAGTAGTTCCCTGTCTTTCCTGAACTGGGGACCCCAGAAGTGGACACAGTACTCCAGATGCGGCCTCACCAATGCAGAGTACAGGGGGAGGATAACTTCCCTCAACCTGCTGGCCATGCTCATCTTAATGCATCCCAGGATACCACTGTCATTCTTGGCCACGAGTGCACATAGCTGGCTCATGGTTAACTTGCTGTCCCCCAGCACTCCCAGGTCCCTCTCTGCAGAGCTGCTTTCCAGCAGGTCAGCCCCCAGCCGGTATTGGTGCCTGGGGTTATCCCTCCCTAGGTGCAGGAGGGATACACTTGCCCTTGCTGAACTTCATTAGGTTCCTCTCCAGCCTGTCCAGGTCTCGCTGAATGGTCCTCACTATACTGAGTCACTTCGCTTCCCATGAGATGTGTCACTTTTGTCTCAAAACCTTTATTTTCTTAATGATATTAGGTACAATGTTTGGAAGAGTCGTTGTTATGGCTCTCATAATTTTGAATATACAGTAAATACTGCATAAACAAGAATGACAAAGTTAGACGGCAATTCCTTATGAGCTTTACCTTTTTCAAACATTTAAGATATCTTCTGTTAACATCATTTCAGTTTTCTCTATTTTATTTATTTAACTGTGTATCTTTACCTGCCACTTTTTTTCCTTTCTCTTTAAGCTTGACTAAGGTCACAGAGCAAGAGGAAATTAACTAGTTAATATTTTTCTCTTGTCCCATACCAGAGATTTACAGAACTTCTTGGTAGCCTAGCAGATGGGATTATTTCTGAGAACAAGACACTGCAGTAAGGGAGCAGAAAGTCACTGGAAAGTGCTTGCACTCTTCAGAAACTGCAAAAAGATAACCAAGGTTGCAGAGCCTTGCTCTCTGTCAGGTGATATGACTTCACACAGATCCCAGTAGAGTTATTTGAGTAAAGAAGCTTGGTAATTTTCTAAGTGGAATGCAAAAATACGCTCTTTTTTTTTTGTTGTTTCCTGATGCATGTATCACATTGAGTATGATCAGACAAAGAGGAATATGGATCTTTGGTTACTCGTTGATCTTTGATTATTCAACATGCAGTTCTCTCCCATGGCCTGTTGTTCCACTACAGTGAGCAGACAGCCCTTGTCTAAGCCTCTCCTAGCAAATTCTGAGTCTCTCTAATCTTTCTGGTTCTTTTGATAGTTTAGTTAGCTTTGTCATGCTTGCTGCCCTGCTTTGACTTTCATTTTGTAGTTTATGCCTCAGTAATTCCCTGTAATATTCAATATCTCAATAGTCTTTGAGTCACAGTGTTGAACTGTACTAATACAATGCAAATTCTGGTCAAAACTGAACTATGTGATGGTGATGTGAATTCCAGAGGTGCCCCTCTGGAATTCAATGGCAGGAAAGTGAATCTATTCAAAATATCAAGTGTGTATAACTGGGGGGGAGGAGTGTGATTTATGGGTTTATTTTGGTGGGGGGTTTCTTCTTCATTTTCTTCTGGAAGTCTCTTCATTTTTTAGTTTGTTGTTCTGTGGTGGTGCTTCTTAGGAGAATGAGGAAAACCATATGAAAAACTAAAAGGAGTTAACTGGCTAAATGCTTTTCAGTTATTCTGAAAAAAAAAAAAAGTTTTATCTAGTCTACTATTTTGTTGAGTTTCAGCCTAATGTAATCTTAATCCCTAGAGGCATTAAGCTCTGGAAAGGTCCTTTATAATAATAACTGTCACAAACTAAAAAATAATTTTCTGGTTTACTGTATTTTTCTACTTAATTACCATGACAAAAATAAAAAGGGAACTACTAATGAAAGCGGACATAGAGATGCACTAGGTACCTTCAAAGTGATGTATAGTAGTTATGCCCCCCAATTCAATTACCTGTAAAGAGTATTCGTGCACAGATTGCGGCTCCTGTGCTTGTCTCTGATAATTTAGCCACAATTCGATGCAACAATAATGATTTTATTGTATTTTTTGTCTCCTTGTTCCCTCTAAGGTGTTTGCCGTTCCCATAGGAGCCCTTTCTCTTTACAGACCAAAAAGTTATTTGATCATTGACACTGCCACTGATTTGTGGAGTAACAGGATGATTAAGTATATTGGCAGAGTGCCTCCTTTACCTACTGATAAGCAACAAACCCTTTGTCTCTATTCCTTTTTTATGATTTTTCATCTCTTTTCTACCTCACTAAGCTCGTATTAGCAATTGACCTGCAATGTGGAAATGCAGGCGCGTTTCACAATGGCTTTAGGCAAACAAAAAGATCATCACTACATGCAAGAGCGAATCAATTTTTCCATTCTCTGCGAGAATGAAATAGCCATTTTGAGGCGTCTCAATTTGAGCGTTCCTGAAATCCAGCACAGCACAGCGTAATTGCTTGCAGAGACTAGTCCTAATTGGCAGCTTAAGGAAAGAGTCGCAGACAGTTCTTGCCACTTTCCACATGGAAAGTTCTCCAGAGACTGTTGAAACAATTAATCGACACTTCTGTCTTTCTGCCTAAGGTGCGTGACTTGAAAACACAGATGAAATGATAGCAAATCACACACTGAGAAGTCCATGAACTTTTCCCAAGGCAGGTGGCATTGTCTGGAAAAAGGGAGCTGGGGAGGGAGGAATGCACAGGGCAGAGGAGAGGTTTTATACATGCTCTTCTTTCTTACTCCTGTTGTTTTATGTATGCGTGTGCCTATGTGCATCTGTAAAACATTACGTCTGGATTTTTCCCCTGTGAAAGCTTCAGAGCTCTATTTTTTACTATTGTGATCAAATTAGTGGTTCATTACAGTTGCTGAAGGCTTGCATGTCACTTAGTAAGGAGGTTTGTATTTTTCTTCCATACTGAGTTATTTCCCTGTTACTCTTCCAATGTCTTCTGCTCTCCCTAGGGTTACAAAAAATCCATTTCTTAATTTCTTTCTTTTAGACTCTTGTTTTGGAATGGATGATGAAAACACTACGATCCAAGAAGTCTGTTGTAAACCTGGGTTTCATAAAAACAAGTGCTTGTGTTTTCCCTTGGTAGCTGACTAAAAAAAAATCAAAGGAAAACTGTTCACTGAGGTTTTAGTATGAGTTTTTTTATAATACAGTGAATCATCTATAAGGTCATTGCAGATTATCTGTTATTGAATAAACAGAAGTAAGATTTAAAAAAAAAAAAAACCACTCCTACTGATTCCCTGCGTAATCCGAGGCACTACACCTTTTACAATGAACGACAGCATCTTTCAGGATACTGGCCGCTAGCTTAAACTCTCACCTTGCCCAGGCAGCCTCACAATTTCCTCAAAACAGCCTCTCTGCTGCCGTGATCCTTCACTCCAGCAGTCACCTTGTAATCACAGCAGGCACAGCGGAGGCTTCCCCTGGGAGAGGTGTAGAAAATACAGCGGTTTTAAGTTCAAAGAGCTGTTGTTTTGGGTACTCCCAACTACAGGTGAGAGTGTTTTTAACTGGCAGGTAAATACATGTTTATTAAAACAGGAAGCATAGATTAATTTGGTGTTTTCCTGGCATCCTCTATATTCAAAATCCCATTAAAATCAAGGCATAGGAAAGAAAATATTTTTCAGCAGATACTTACAATTGAACTCACTCATCCTGAGAGTCTGTTTTAGTCTTTTATCTGATGATCATCCTATACAGTAATTCTAGAGAAGAGACTGGAGGAGAGACCATAGAATAAGATCAGTCAAGAATCTTGCTACCACTTTTTCTCTCTCCCAAGAGCTATTTGCTTTGCTGCAGAAAACGATGGCACATTCACATTTTGGATGTGTTACACCACTGTGCTCAGTGATGCTGAGAACCCCATGTCCCATTTACCCTCCTTGAAAGCTTACCATAACCATTATCCCTTTTGTCTGCAGCAAAGTCCAGGCAGCTGGATTTTGTTATGCGTAGTTACTACAGAAGAGAAGGAATAAAATAATATTCTTTAAATGCTGGTTTCTTTTCCTTTTTCCCAATTTTCCCCAAATGACATCGCCTGGAATGCATTTGCACTCTAGATATTGTAACACTGCAACCCTTAACTGTCTCATGGTTCTTAGCATAAATACATTTTGGCTTTTGCTCTCAACAGCACATGCCTATAGTATAAACAGATGCAGTTTTTAAAGTGAGCACTTCTGCTGTGGTAAGTAGAGCCCATGTGCAGAGGTTAAGCATGGTCTGTGACAGTGAGTGTGCTCACCATTTTCAAATCCTGTATTTCATGGAATTTGTTTTTTACTCTTTATGGAGGAATGCTGTTGCAATGTAACGGTTATTTAGGGTGTCATCTAACTCTTCTTTAAGGAAGGTTTATCAAAAAGGAAGGGTCATCATGATCTGAAAATCCTAAGGCTTATCATCCTAGTTTCTGAAATACTTGGAGCATTTCCAGGGCTAAGGGCTTCCAGAGCTTTATCTTCACCTTCCAGGTATGATGGCAGGATAAGCACCCATACCATAGCATTGAAAGGAGAGGGAAGCTCTGCTTCAGTAAATTCCTTTCAACTATCAGTACAAGGAGCATGAATGTGAACTTTATAAAAATTCCAGAGAAGAGTTCAGGATGTGGGAAGGAATATATGCCTAGTAGATGGCTTGTTTTGAAGCAGACCATGATGAAAAGACTGCACATCCTGCAGGTGTCCTAACGTCTTGAACTTGTCAATACCCATGGATTTTAAACCACAAGGTCACAGTTTTGGTCTTGTTTACATTCTTTTCCAACTTCCAGAGCTAGTAGTGGAATGAAAATTAGGATAGTATAGTTAATCTTTCACCCCTTCAGATGCTGGGAACCCCAAGTTGTGCAGCACTGGGTAGACCTCATAGTCACGGTACACTGCAGAGATACCATCCATGGAGAATTTGGCTGGCATGATAGTCTGTAGAGATTTAAGAGGGTTTTCTTAGAAGTGAACAACTCTATTCATTGTTTCTACCATCAAACAAGAAGGATGTTCACATAACAACATGCTGCTTTGCTTTGAGATAAAGACAATGGCATGCCGGTGGTGTCATGACCAGCTGCCAAGTGGGAGATGCCTACAGGTTTCTCCGATACGATCAGCCACTGGTTTTATCCTGCAGTCCCACGATATGTGCAGCACAGCACAGCTCAGGCCTGTGCCTGCCTCAGGTCAACCCTTATGTGAATCTCAACCTCCTCGATGTAGAATACGCTTCCAGCTGGGTCAACTACAGGTGCCAAAAGCAGACATATAGTTGTCCTCAATTTTCCTTCTGAACAAGCTGTCAGTCACAAGAGAAATTATATTTTCATGCTTTTAGCCTGAATAGTTCTTCTGGTAATAACAAAGAAATACTTAGACCTCTTGAACATGTTTTGTAATATATATATTTTTAATATAAACTTTGTTTTAGGAGTGAATAAGCATCATTAGATATTGCGTAGCAAATGCTGGTGCAGAACAAGTGATCTGCAGACTTGGGCTCTAAAAATGTAACCAGGTGTGCTAGGAGTAAAGGCAATTCATCATTTAATTTCTCTGTCACCATAAAAAATTAGTGTAGATTTCCAAATCAAGTGGTTGTCTAGCATCATAAATGCAATTATTTCCCCTCTTTGGAGTTTGCATCCACATGCTTCTGTTACCCCTTAATCTGTATCTGTTATAACCTCAGATGCCTTGCTTTCTGCATTGGATTTTCTCACTTTCTTCTTCACGCTCTCCCATGTGTCTCTACAGTGGTCGGTGTATATCCGCGCTGCTGTCCGCAAAGAAAAAGGATTGCCAATCCTGGTGGAACTGCTTCGAATAGACAATGACCGGGTGGTATGTGCAGTTGCTACAGCTTTACGAAACATGGCCTTAGATGTCAGAAATAAGGAGTTAATAGGTATGTTCTTTCCAACCAATCTATATATTCTGTGGGTTTGGGGGGTTTTTTTCCAGTTTGCAGCAGAATGAGCACAGTGAAAACAATTATTCTCACATTTCTGGCATAATTTCTTTAATTCTTTCTCTAATGTGTCATACTCACATTTTATGTGACAGCTTAGTGGTATATTGCAAGGAATTGTTAAATTAATTAAGCATCATGCAGTGTTTTATGATCTGTCGTACTGTCATCTCCAGAAGAAAAGCGATGCCCATGCTCTAACACTTCATTCCTAGGCTGGCAGTAGCACGTGCATCTTCCAGATTGAGGCTCTAAGCAGAGCAGCCACTCCTGATCCTCAGATTATCTATTGGAAGTAATTTTTGGGGTCATGAAGTGAAAAATCATAAAGACTTTAAGATGGTTCTAGGAATATACTGGACAGATTAGTAGCTACAGCAAGATAACTGAGAGGTGCTTGACCCACAAACACATATGCAGTTAAGGAAGAGAACAGTAATTTACATAAATCGTTGCCTCTTTATTCTGATGGTATGGAAAACAAACGTCAGTTGGGGAGGAGGGGCTGATTTTAGGGTTTTGGTGGGGGTTTTTTTAGCTTAAATTCATCCAAACGCTGTGGATCATTCAACTTCTAATTTCCTGTACTGTTTTTCAAAATTAATCACTTCCTTGGCTTTAAAGTATTTCAAAAGTCACAACAAAATAATTTCTATTTCTGTACATTAAGAGCATATTTTTAATTCATTTTTGCTAACTTGTTAATTTGTTATCACTACAGCATACTTCTCTGCATTTAATGACAGAATTCCATAAACAGATCCTTTGGTGATAATGTTCTATTATTTGTATCCAGTGCTATCTCAGAGTTAGTGCTTCATTACAGCAGTGCTCTGCCAGTTGTTACAATAAGGCAGTGACTCCCCTCACCTATTACACGAATTAGAGAGACTTCAGCGACAGAATGTGGTAAAGCAAATAGAGGTAGAGGTTGGTGAAATGTGTAAACCTGCTGTGACTGCCCAGGGATTGAATGCAAGACTGCTTTACCTGCGAGACCAGCCTGTTTGTTCAGCTTTTGCTCATGCTATAGTTGATGAAATTACATGGAATTAGATTGGTTCTATGTACTGTGTTCATCTTTCAGGAAACAAGATGCTGCCTATCTGTTGTTAGTGGGTTTTTGTTATTTTCTAGGAATTGTGAAGTAGAAATTAACCGCTGAAGCAAGTATATCAGGCCATCTAATCTGGATTAGTACTTTTTTTATCATGATCCCACCTCCACATTCAGTCTACAGCATATCATAGGGTTTATTATTTAACATCTTACTCCTTTGTTTCTGGGACTTCCTCTATAGGGTTCACAAATCACACTCATACTGAATTATCTTCTATAATCTCTTACCTTTACTTATTGACATCACAAAAAGCTCTTCACAGTTGAACCTACAGAGTATAGTTATGGTTTGTAGTGCCATAAATTAGACTATTTATGGTTGCCTTTTCTGTGCTGTAATGATTATTTTTTAACGGAAAGTTTTATTTCCTTCCCAAAACTGCAAATTTCATTTAGGAAAGTAAGGCTATACATGTGAAATTGAGTTGTCTTAATATGATGTGCCATCCAAAATACCGGGTAAATTATGGATAATAAGCTTGCACACCTTCAACATTTTAATATTTTATTAAATTCTTGGAGGACGTGATATAAAGAGAGATTAACTTAAAAAAACGTGAAAATAGTAACCTAATAAATTTATTTGCGTAGCCAACTTGTAATGGCTGTGCATTGCTGCTCAGATTTAAGTTATTTGTGGGGTGATTCTGGGGAATGGTACTTTATAACTACAGTACAAATTTGCCGCAGATTAACAAATGTCCAGACATGCCAATATGACAGGGAAGTTAGGACTGTAGTTCCTGAACCATTTCAGCAGTGATCTTTATATGTTCATTTATTTAGCTTTCATCATTGAACTTCAAAGAAACAGTAATAATGGTCATTATTTCTCTTGTTCCTGAATAATTTTTAGCAAATAGGGCATATCATAGCCCTGATTTTCAGAAATGCTAAACACCTGGATTTGTCAAGTGTTTTGACTCACATTGTATAAGGTACATTTTTGTGAATATTACCGTTCCATGTGTTCTAAGATACCTTAGCTGTTGTTATGGAAAGGAGGACTCAAAAGGAGATACTTGGAGAAGATGGAAGCATCTTTCTGCCTAAGCAGAAACAACATCCTGTTTATCTTGCCTCTTTGCAGTTATTGTTTGTGTATTACATTCTTGCACTGACAAAGTCTACCTCATGAACTAGAGTTTTCCCCTTATGATAACCTTTTTTAAAGGTGAATTGTTCTCCTGTATATATAGTAAAATTATATAAGTAGATTTTTTTTTTTTTTAATGCATCTGTAAAGCTTTCTTTTTCAGTGGTGCTATGATTCCATTCCTGACTGACAAATCTGTACTGAAATGTGCCAGAGAATGAAATATTTCTTTCTGCTGCTGCCAGACAGCCCATAAATCAGTGTTGAGGCATCTGGCAAATATTTGAGAAAGCTCACTAAAATCCAGTCTCACCTGTACTGAACTACAAAACAAAGAAAGAGAGCCTTTGTTTCAGTGACCAGAAGCTTCTTTCTGGATTTCATTGAATTTACCAATCTGTTTTGTTTTTCACACAGATCTATCAAGTGTGTTGCTATATTGCTTAAGGTTGGTGCCAGGCTTCTCTTATAATTTATCTGAGTGTCTTCTTTATTTATAGTGACGTCTTCTTCCTGGATTTCATTTCAGGCACGTTCCGTGTCCTTTTCATTGTGCCGTATGTCCCTAGGCCAAGTCAGTAGGCATATTCATCTTCTTCCTTCCCAAAATTCAACTGCTCTCAGAAGAGACATGGTAAACCTGGCCTACTTAGTACTGGCACTAGGCAATCCAGCGCCTGCTTTTCCCTCTTTGGGCATAGTGCTGAGGTGCATTCCTGGTCACAGTCAGAGCACCTTGATTTTCCACTTACCTTTTGGGAGCGTGAAATAGTACCCAGTCCATGTTGCTTTCCAAGAGTGCACACCATGGGAAGGTTTGTCAGCCTTTCTCTCTCCCAGCAGTGCCACAGCTGAGGGAAGTGGTGCTCTGGGACTTGGAAGGACCCACTGCTGATACTTTTGTCCTTTGGTCACAGCAGTCTAGGCTGCACAGTGCCTCTCTGTCTTTCTGGTACCCCAGCATCTTCCTGCTTCTTTTCATGCCCTCTGCAAGCATCTTGGAAGGCTTGTTCTCCCTTGAAGCAGGTTCTGTGTCTGCTAAGCTTCTCCACAGGGCCATTAGCTTCTTTCCCCAGCCCCACTAGGAACAGGAGGATCACCTGCAGACCTGCACGCCAGTGCCTCACACCGGAGCTCTCCCCTTACCTTCCTACCCTGAGCGCACCTAACAGGCTTTCATTCTCTAAAGCCATGCTTTGCTGGAGTTACGTCAGAAAATTAGTAACTCAGAATAAGGATTTTTTCTTTAATTAGGGATAACTTGTATCAGCTGGGCAGCGCAGAAAGGCTTAAAAAGAAATCCTTCTCCTGTAAAGAGCATCTTTGCAGGATGAATTGTTTCCTTGAAGTCTACTCCAACCACCTTCAGTGGGTTTCTGATGCAAACAGCTCCCACTCAGTCCTCTGGGCTTCTAGGAAACTTTCTGTGGATCATCCAAGCCTACTTGAGACCAACTCTCTTTTCCTCCCTAGAGTCTCCTGGCCAGCACTGGTGCAGCAGCCTCCCTCCTTGTTAGTCCCTCTCCAGCTCTGAAGGTGAGAAGGCTTCCTAAACCCAGATTCGCCATTCAGTCCTGGGGAACAAGCCAGCTTTATCTTTCTTTTATCTGAAACACAGCCAGCAGTTTTCCTGTCTGCTGCCATCCACGACCTCTTTAATAAAAGAGAATATGAAATGTACAGTTAATTAAAAACTATGTGACTTGTTATTCTACCAACACAAGCAGGTGCAGACTGTCCCTGTCAGTGAAATTTTTTAAGGATGAATCTCTGTCCTCAGAATTTGCATTCTTCTTGTATATGCACAGCATTTACCTTTGATTTTAAATGACAATTATTGTGTCATTTTGAAGTGCAGTAGGTGGTATTTTGGAAGAGTTAAGCTGATTTTTCAAGCTGCCCCAGATGAGAAATTTGTCACTATTCATGTACTGCAGAATATGCACAATATAGGATTTGCCCTCTTCGAAGTACAATTTGGAACTTGTGTTAGTATTGCATTTCATACTGTTCAATGATAAATCCACAGGGTACAGGCTTTGGAGTGAACGCAGAGCTGGAGGTAAAGTTTATAAAATTTCAATGCACAGGTCTCTGCTTCAGGTCTTTTTATCAGTTTTCGCTTACCCTAACAGTGGTTTCCACTGCTATTCTGGGTCAGTGTTGATTGGGAGAAATGTTGTACTGGTAATTCAAGAACACCATTCTTTTTCTGGGCCTCTTGGCTTGTTGTTTTGTCATTAAATAAGATGTTTTTAGAGACTGGAAGTTTTTTGATCACTCACTGCAAATAAAAAGGAAGACAATTCCACCTAAAGGTTTCGGTTGACTTCTTGTCCTTTGTAGAAGATACACTTTATGTATCTCTTCCCTTACAATGTATCGATAATCCATTTGTCTATTCAGGGCTCTAGATTCTAGGGAGTTTGGTGGGATAAATTTAAGTGTTGCAATACTTAAGACCTTTCTTGTGGCTATCACTGTAAAAGCACAATTCGGATAAGTGAAGTTAGTGGTACAGTTTCTGACGCTTTCACAAGGCTTTGAATCAAGTCCTGAAACAGGGCCTGTAGCAGGAGTCATTTTTTAATTATTTTTCCTGAGTTGGGAGCTACAGGATGTCAGTACTGAAGTATTCTCAATTCACTACTCATCTGTTGGTGAGGCAATAATATATGCACGAAATTCAAGGATAACATATCAATTAAATTGTTACCTAATGCATGTTGGAACCTGTTTTCTCTTGCTAAGTGTCTAAGATTTCAGTACCCAATACAGGGTACCTGTAGTAGATTCCGTTATAGTTGACTGAGACACTCCCAGAAAGTGATTTATTTTAACTAACATGCAATAAAATGGGTCTCAGCCTGTATTACTGTCTCATTATTGTTGAATGATGAACAAGTTTTAGGGAATGTGTAAATTGCCACTGTGTGTATGCCATGCCAACTCCTGAGCAGTGTGGAACTGTTTGGGTGCCTGAATTAACTAATGCTTGTTACAAAGTTTTATTGCTAAACTTGAGAAAGTTTGATTGAAATATGTATCAGGAATTCACAACTCTAATGAATTATTAGACTCACTGAGTAATTGAGGTTGGAAGGAACCTAAGGAGGTCATCTTACCCAGCCCTGCGCTCAAAGTGGGGTCACTTATGTTATTTCAAAGTGTGATAGTGATTCACATTTAGAAATATTTGCTTTCAGATGTTAGGCTGAAAGCATGTCAGAAACAAGTATTTGTATTCTCACAGGGGAACGTGACTCTTCTGGAGCATAACTAACTACATGAGGTTCTCCTGTCTTAGAACATGGCCACATTTTAAGACCATAACTTTGCTTCAGTATTAGTAATAAATCCAAGTGAAAACAGTGTTCAATTTGTAGTTGCAAGAACAGCAGCAATAAGAAATTCTAAGTCCTAGTAATATACATTAATAGAGAATATGGAGATGGGTTGGGAGATGATTAAATCAAATATGTAGCTTTTGTATCACAGTGTCTTCATGCAGTTTTCTCTCCTTCTTAAATGTAAGCACTTCTGAATTTCTCACACATACATCTGCAAGATCTCAGAGATGCTGCTATTTTTAATTGAATTTTTAATTGACTTATAAAGGAGCTTAGTCATTGAAATGTTAAATTGACATAAAGTCGCAATGCACAAGATGCCAGAAATCATTAATTAGGAATCATGGACATTTGTTCAGAAGAAGGTGAAGACAGAATATATGCTGCAATTTGTTTAATTTGTGTCAGTTTTTATTGCACTTCATTTGTTGTGTTTAACAGTCGAGCTGTGCAAAACCTATATTACAGTAAACAGATACCTGAGTAAGAAGAGGCTGTCATCAAGAAGTTGATTTGCAAAATGGAAGATATCGTCATGCACTAATAGGTGGTGCTCCTTACTCTGTATCACTGAAGAGACAGGTGTTGGTTAAGGTGGTTAAATGCATAATTCAGCTTTGATGTTTTGTAACACCTATACGGTGGAGTCCAGACTCCCTAGTTTCTAGTGCTGTATACATAAGTTAGAGGAGAACTAAAACGGATGGAAGTTTAAATGTTAAATATTTTTCCAGTACAGTGTAAGAGCCTTGTGTCAAGGAGATTTTGACTTTTCCTGTGCCTCTGGCCACTTGTGTACTGCCTTTTGCTCCAGTTTATCTCAAATATATTTCTGACAAGCAGACTTCGTGGTTATAGAGGTTAGGAAAGGTTTCCTTCCTCAGTTATTTCTTATTAAATAACATTCTCAAGTGAAGGGATTTAGAGGGAAAAAATGGGTTGGTAAAACTTAATTCTCATTCTTAGTATCAAAGTCAGGATCAAGCATTTTCAAGACCAGATTAAGTCTTTTACATCTGAACTTCCCTATTGCCTACGTGTGGCTGTCTGGATTTGGACAGTTATTCTCTACTGTGAACCATCTAAAAAAGCTAGTGTTTCAGCTAGTCAGGAATGCTTCTCCTGTGGACAGTAGAGGAAAAACAGCACCTCTAGGTGTTCATTACATTTACATCTGTCACTTAAAGTCTTGGATCTTCAAGTGGAATGGGTCATGTGTGAGAACCTAGAAAAGTAGCTGGCGACTCAGTGGCTGGCTTTTGGGTGACTGAAGATAAGCAAGTAGTATCCCATCAGAAGTTTTACTGATAGGGCAGAATAAGTACCACCCTGCTCCCCTTTAATTAGCTCAGTAGACTTTGCAAGGGCAATTAGTGAAAAAGCACTACATTTTTTCATTGTCACTCTAAACAACAGAAATAATTTTATACAGGGTAAGATCTAGAATAATAAGAAATACCACTTTTACAGATTTCTTTCTCACTGTAATGCCAGGTTAAAGAATCATACATCCATAAAATAAGATCAAGATGCCTCACAACATTAACTACAATCCAGCCCCAAGTCAGCTATTCATCGTAGTAGAATAACCTGTGGGGAAATGCCTGGAAAATGCCTGTGTTTCTCTTTGAAATGCCAGAGTTTCCAGAGAATCATCTTCAGTATTGCACCATGGAAACTTATGTAGATGATAGCAGTAATGTTAAATGATTCTTCAACAAAATGAGGCTTAAACAAGGCCAAGTGCAAGG
>NW_010255919.1:0-13747 GCF_000690775.1 Eurypyga helias
GCCCAATGCTCAGCGGCACGCGGCCCGCTCCCGCCGCCGCTCCCGTGCCCGGCACCGCAAGGCCGGAGCCGAGGGAGAGCCTGCCTACGGAGAATTGTGTGTCGCCCAGTGTTGAAGAAAAATCTGCTGTAATCCCTCGCATTTGGATGTAGGGCGCCCAGCTTTTCCCCTGTCCTCGGCCTCAGGGTGCGCAGGCACCTTATGTCCCTAAAAAATGCTCTTGTCTCTGAGGTGGAGGGGAGTTGGAGGCTCTTGCTCTGTGCCTAAGAGGGGAGAGCAGAGGAAAGGCACTGCGTTCAAGGTCACCCGGATACACTTCTCCCTTAGTAAGGGCATCCTGATATTTTTAAGATCCACCAGTAGGCAGCATGTCTATTTTTGATACTTGCAGAGTGCTGTGCGCGCACTGGGTAACTGAGGCTCGCAAAGAAGGCTGGATTCCTGTCACAGTTGACGATCCCACAAACCCATCCCGTGTGTGGGACAAGCACGACCATGTTGCTGCATACGCAGCAGGCAGTCCAGCTCCCGTAGATGCCTGTGTCACCAAATCATCGTGGTCTGAAAGCTCTCTGTATGTCATGAGCAAGGAAGGGCTGTGTCTGCTCAAGCCACGTCCTGCTGGAGGAGCCCCCAGGAAAAAACACAGATGCTGTTGAGCACAGGTGTTTCCAAAGCACAGCGCCTGCTCTGTTGACCGGGAAGCCAAGTGGTACCTCAGCGAGGTTTTGGAGTAGACCGGACTTGGAAATTATGTTTTCTGTGGTGATGAGGTCTCAAACAGGAGAAGAGATGCTTCAGCGGCCTGGGTATGGATAGGAAAAGGTGTCCGTAGTGATAGAGGAAAGCACAGAAGGGGAGAGGAGTCACATTAAGGTAAGTATCTTAATCTCTGTCTCTCAGATTAAATATGAAAATTCTGAGCTCAGGTTCCCTTTCAGAAATTCATTGCATTTATTTTTATAGTGGTTATGTTAAGGCTTTTAACTGTGGCAGTGTGATCTGTGCCTGTGCAGTCCCACAGTTGCACTAATTGGGCTGCTTTTGTTTACTCCTTGCCTTGAACCTCTCCTGTTGATTGGCATTGCAGACCTGAATGTGCGGTACTGGCAGCATTTCAACAGTGATACCTAATCTCTATTTACACTGTGCTAGGTTAGGTGATTAAAGGCTCATCTCCCCATACGCAGATGAGCCCAGAGGCACGTGGGCAGGCATGGGAGGCCCAATAAGCCGGACAGAGAAAGGAAGCCCCTGCCCAGCCCCTCCCAGAGCTGTCCCAGGGGGCTGTGGGAAGACACCCAGCAGTCAACTAAAAAGCTCTGTGCGTTGCCTTGCAGGTAGAGGGAGTTACTGCCTGGGGGCCACATTATGGGATACATAATAGAGCATTTTGGGATAGTACAGGTCTTATTATGGGATGTTTAGGGCAAGAACCAAAGGTGGGGAAAGGAAGAGATCAAGGTGATATGGAAATAGGAAAGTAGTAGGATGAGGACGTAAACAGGGCTATTCCTGTGTAAACAGGCTGCTGATCAGTACACGTCTGGCTATGCCTTGCACCTGATCAGTGCTCTCTCTCCTGTCTTCTCACAAAACTCTAACTTTTACTGGGTGAGAGGACTCCCTGTTCTGTGTGCATGTGTATGGGGTGTAACTGCCAGTGACAAGAGTCACACCTCAGGTCATAGGGACCCATGCCAGAGAGGAGGGCAGGATTACTCTGTTCATGCCATCCGTGTTTGCTTGAGTGTTTGTGTCTATGTTGATCTGTGTGGTTGGCCATGTGCATATTTTTTAATATATACATATATATATATATTTGTGTATACATAAATTGTATGTGTGTGTGCCTATTAGGAATATGTGCTCACACTTGTTGCTGATGAGACCTAGGAAAGTTGAGCCATCGCAGCCTGTCTTCTAATGGGTTACATGGTTCAGCAATTCCTAACACCATCCACTAAATTATTAGTGTACTAGAAAATTCTTCATCTGTGCAAAAGTAAGAATTATGTTATTATCATTATTGTTGTTGTTGTTTCTTTGGTAGCAGTAAATTCCAGAGTCAAGAGAAGTAAATGATCCTGGCCCAATAGTATTGCTAGTACTATTCAACATACATAGTTACAAAAAAAACCAAAAGGAAGGGTACAGGGGCAAGACACCTATAGAATTTTATTTTAGTAGAAAAACATAGGTGTACATCATTTAGCAACATTCAGAGAGCCTATTCTACTCAGATTATAATCTTTGATTTAATAATCATTGATTCAATCAGTTTAAATTGAAACATAGATACAAATTGATCAAAATCAAACATTTTGGCTTTAAAAGGGTATACTGTAGGGAAGAGTGAAGGAACTAGTTAGTGAAATGTGTTGGACAGCTGAATATGGGGAAATCTTGGAAATAAGTGAGAAGAACAATATATAAGGAAGAACTAAGACAACTGCAAAGGGGGTGACTTCAAACGAGATACTAGAAGTAAGCTGTCAGCCTACAAGTGAAGAGAAAGTTGCGGCATAGGTCAGAAATAGCAAGGAAGAGATGAGGTTTGCCAACATTCAAAATTAATGATATTATGAAAATAAGTAATAAATAGTAAAAGGTGTATCACTTGTAAAAATGTAAAGCAATCCTGCAATAAAGAAGTTGACCTCTTTTTAAGTGAGGATGAGGTGAAAGATCTAGGCTCTCTGCCTGAAATTGAATACTTTCCTGATAATTGCTGGTTGGAATAAAGGATGAAGTGAGGGAAAAACAATGAAGAGGAAGGTATGAATGAATGTATAGAAATGGATGTTCTCACAGTGAAATGAAAATCAAAAGGGTGTGTTCAAGTCAGAGGAGTAACTCTCCACCTAAATGTAAGGGGAAAAAATATGGTATAAAATCTCAGATTTTTGTAAGTCAAAAGTGCACTATCTCCCATAGCATTCTCCTCAAGAAGCTGGCAGCTCATGGCTTAGAGAGATGGACTCTTTGCTGGGTTAAAAACTGGCTGGAGGGCAGAGCACAGAGGGGTGTGGTAAACAGGGTGAAGTCTGGTTGGCAGCCAGTCACAAGTGGTGTCCCCCAGGGCTCAGTCTTGGGGCTGGTCTTGTTTAACATATTTATCAATGATCTGGATGAGAGCATTGAGTGCTCCCTAAGTCAGTTTGCAGACAGCACTAAGTTGGGTGGAAGTATTGATTTGCTGGAGGGTAGGAGAGCCCTGCAGAGGGACCTGGACAGGCTGGATCGATGGGCTGAGGTCAACTGTCTGAGGTTTAACAAGGCCAAGTGCCGGGTCCTGCACTTGGGTCACAACAACCCCAGGCAGTGCTACAAGCTTGGGGAAGAGTGGCTGGAAAGCTGTGAGGCAGGAAAGGACCTGGGGGTGTTGATCGACAGCCGGCTGAATATGAGCCAGCAGTGTGCCCAGGTGGTCAAGAAGGCCAACGGCATCCTGGCCTGCATCAGGAACAGTGTGGCCAGCAGGAGTAGGGAAGTGATTCTCCCCCTGTACTGGGCACTGGTGAGGCCGCACCTTGAGTACTGTGTTCGGTTTTGGGCCCCTCACTACAAGAAGGACAGAGGTGCTGGAGAGTGTCCAGAGAAGGGAGACAAAGCTGGTGAAGAGTGGAGAACAAGTCTGATGAGGAGCGGCTGAGGGAGCTGGGGTTGTTTAGCCTGAAGGAGGCTGTGGGGAGACCTGATCACTCTCTACAGCTACCTGAAAGGAGGTTGTAGGGAGGCAGGTGCTAGCCTGTTCTCCTGTGTAGCTGGTGAGAGAACAAGAGGAAATGTCCTCAAGTTGCATCAGGGGAAGTTTAGATTAGATATTAGGAAAAACTTCTTCACTGGAAAAGTGGTCAGGCATTGGAACAGGCTGCCCCGGGGAGTAGTGGAGGACATTGGAACAGGCTGCCCAGGGAAGTAGTGGAGTCACCATCCCTGGAGGTGTTAAAGGAACATGTAGACATGGTGCTTGAGGACATGGTCTAGTGGGTACAGTAGTGTTGGGTTGATGGTTGGACTAGATGATCTTATAGGTCTTTTCTAACCTTTGTGATTCTGTCTGATTCTGTGGTACCATACCACAGAATAGATTGTCAGACAGTACTAGTATTTTAGAAGTGAGAGGAGACCTGGGAAATGTCAATTAGATGAACTAGTTGGTGGTAACATGCAATGCGGAAATTCAGGGCTGTTTTTACTATGGAACTCATTTCATGAACTGCAGAATATAGGGATTGGTGTAAGGTAGATATAGTGTATGTGTAAGAGACTAGGATATGAAGGATGGCAAGAAGTTGTCTTATTATGTTAAGACATCATTTTAGAGAAAAGTTAGGGGCAGCATTTCAAAAAAAGTAATCTTGGATTTGATTTGGTTCAGAATTTTCAGTAATGATCTTGGCAAGTAAGTACAAATGAATTGTTTGCATAAGAAACACTATCAATATACAGGATGTTTGGAACAACATGTTAACCAGATGAGGATTAAAACCACAGAACAGGGATGAAGTCTTAATGGAAAAAAAGCCAAAATCTTTAACTATGCATTGGACACTCATCAACTGATAATCACTAAGGAAAAGAAAGAAACATTCAGAACTATTAGATGGTCATAGGATGACTCTAAGCTAGTGACGTCGTAAGTTTTGAGAAAGGAAAATGTAATTTTGTCATGTATCAACAGAGGCTAGTATAGATAAGGAATTTTGTTGATCTGGCTGCATCTCCACTTTTTTGAGTTGGCTGCAGCGACCTTTCTCACTAGAAAGTGTGTTACAATGAACAAATAGCTTTACAGAAAACAATTTCTTCTTTGTGATAAACCAGTGACTTGCAAACACAGATCAAGTGGCCAAACAGTATGTGGCCAGCCATATGCTAATTTGAAAACTAAGAACAAATGGTAAGAATCGAGTCCATCCACAGAATAGCTTGTAGGAAGCATGTAAACAGGACAAGTATGCATGTATAGCTGAGTTGTGAATTTTAACAGTAGAGTGGAGATCGCTTCATACATTGCCTCTGGGTTTGACTTCAGTGCCTCTGCAACTTAGGGAATGTGGGTATATTTCTTGAGTTCTTAGTCTATGTTCAGAGTAAAGTAAATTCCCATGGGCCTACTTTTCAGTTCAATTTAACCTAGGCATTTAATGCATCAAAAATCTATGCCTTAGATTGTATAGCAGTATTTAATAGCTTACGGGAGCTTTCTGAAGCTCTCCTATTTGGAAATACTTCATCACACTCCTGCTCACGTATACCTGATAACATCCCTGTGTTATCAACACTGTTTCCAGCACAGATCCAAAACAGAGCCCCGTACTAGCTACTATGAAGAAAATGAACTCTACTTCAGCCAGAAGTAGTACAAGAACATAAGAAGTTACCAGGATCGCTGCACATAGGCTTCTTTTAAAGTTTATATTCCTGAAGCTAGGAAAATTGGTTGTATTGAGTATGAACAAGAACTCTGATTCTCCATCCACTTTCTTCTTCCTAAATAGGCAACCTCCTATGGACCTGTTAATGTGGCAGTTATGAAATTTTACAAGTTTTTATAACAGATCTGGGCAAAAATTTTACATAAGCATTCATAAACTTACAGAAAAAAATAATTGCCGCATTTCACACCAGTTCAGTGTAAGATACTGAATATTATTTTACAATTCCCATGAAGAATATAGTAAATGCATGTCAAACCAGTCTTACTGATGTTGAAACGCAATGTAAGAATGCATCATAAGAACCCTTGTCCCTCTTAATAAGTCAATGTCCATCTGATCCCCCTGACACCATTTAGATGAATTAATTTCAAGTCCCACAAATAAAATTATGCACAAAATAAAAATTGCTCTAGGCTTTCTACTGAGTAGAAATGGTGCTTAAACATGGTGATGTTGAAAGTGTTATTTCAGCAGATATTTTTTAAACAAAAATAGTGTAAGCTGCTTCTCCATGACCACTGTTTCAATTCCTTACTCTTTCTTTATTCTTTCATTGTCATTATAGCTTGTTATGTATAGATATGCCTTTAAGTAAATTAAGCAAATGAAGACATTTTGTTCAATTGGTTGTATTTATGAGGTATAATGTGTATGGCAGAACAACCAACTTCTGGAGGCAGACAGCCCCTGCCAGTGTTTCTCAATATCCTCCTCTTAATGCTGGTTGCATATTTTCTTAGACTAGGATCGTCAAGTTTTCAAGGCAGGGGCTGTCAATGTGTCAGTTTGTACAAAATTGGTAGACACTTGCAAAAGGCACTGATGATAATTTATGGCACTTGTGTTTCTAGTACAATGTTTTGACTTTCATGTACAAGACCTGGTTCTACCCTAAGTTGCAAGTTCTTTCAGCTGTAGGTAATGGAAGTTGTGAGTGTGCAAGGGTGGAGCCTGGCCCTTAGCCTCCTGACGTCAATAGGAACAGATGTGTTCTCCTTTTTTCCCCCTTGGAGCTTCCAGCATTGTCTTAGTACAAAGGAGTCTGATTTTCTTAACGCTTTGATAACAACCTGCTTGGATTTTCTCATTTTCCACTGTCAGTTTCATTGTTTGCTTACACATTTTCTAAACTTTGTAGGAACTCCCATAGTAGCTTTTTCTGTGCTTAAAATTACATTACTAACTTTGTAATAGAAAGCATCCTTCCAAGTGGGAAAAATAGCTTATAATGCTGTTATAGTGCATATGCCTTAATGGGAGAAATTAAGATTGTACTAGCTTTCTCAATTCTTGCATTAGAATAATATTTTCTGGCTTGTCAACCTTAGATTTTTCACGTTTTCAGATGTAGTATGTGGAATTTGTTCTTTCTGAAGAAAAAAAACCCTGTCATATGACAATTCTGATACCTACATAGCTCTTCAGTATGCGTACTTATGTGAATGGATATCTAGTGATGTAGTGAAAGTTGTTCATGCCCATGGCAGGGTTTTGGACTAGATGATCTATAAAGTTCCCTTCCAATCCAAACCATTCTATGCTTCTATGATATTAAAGTGAGATGTAGGACTTTACCTCTGGATTCCAAACTATTTGTCAGCAGTAGAAAAGTAAAAATTGGAGAATCTTGAGATAAGTTGTTCATGCCCTCTTCTAACTCCATCTTTTCATCCTCTTGGATCTTCAACCTAATTCCCATCTTCAGGTTTCTCAGTCACTCAGATTCCTAGTCACTAGGAATCTTCATCTCAATCTCTTAGTTTAGCAATCATTGCTTTCTCTGCAGTATTGTCTCCCAGACACCCGACCTACTGCCAGACTCTTTTGGTAAATTTTGTCCCATTTTACTTTGTCCTGGTTTTTTTCTACATACTTATGCTTCAGTTTTTTTCCCCTTGAATTCCATTTTTCCTTCCTTCCCCTTTGTCTCTTTCATAATGTAACTTGTTCTTCATTCTTTCTGGTAGTATTCAACATAGATTCTCTCCAGATCCAATTCCTAATAATATATGGTGGAACAAAGAAATTAGAAGCTTTGTAGTTCAATTTCATTTCCTCTTCATCTCTTCACAACTACACAGTGTAATTTTGGCTTGTGTCCATATCCCTTCATCTCTCTGAAAAGCCTGAGCCGATATACTCCTCTTACCAGAACCCTTTACTTGGTCGTGTCTCCTTTGCATTTGAATTCTGCATCTTCCTCTTCCATGCAGTCTGGTGCCGGATAGATAGAGTTGTCTGTCAGAGAACAAAAGAGGTGAAAATTTCACATTTTCAGAGCTGGTACAAGGTAAGTAATTAATGTAAAGTCCTACTGACTGTGCTTTGGAATATGCTTTGTGAGAGTGGGATCTTAGAAGTGGTTGTTGTTAAAACTCTGCAGTTCTCTGTGACCATGTGTAGTTTTCAGACTTTTAAGGGCTTGGATATGTTTGAATCTGAGTGATTAGTTCAGTTCCTCATCCAAAGCATGTGGACTAAAGAGAAAACACCAGATTTATTTTTACCTTGACAATTTTTAGGAAAAAAGAATTTTCTTATGACACTAACATACATTTTGAAGTTTGTACAATTGTGAAATCTATAGGTCAAATGGTTAAAATTGGTAAAGTTATAATCAAGAGTAAAAGAATCCAGTTCAAAGTGGTGTGCAACTCCTGTAATAGATAGGCTATTCTCAGTATATGTCTGTGTGAAGTGTCCACATTTCATTTTTAGTTTGAGCCCTTTTTGTTTTACTAATACTCTCAGGAGTTCAGCCTGCAGTCATATTTACCATGAAATATACAACCTATGTTTCCTTGACTGTCATTGATACAGGTTTAAAATTTTGTAAAGTTTTAATCCTGATTTTCTTTCTGATTTCATCCTTTACACTGTTCCTTTAAGTGGAGGAACCATTTAAGACGGGAACCAGCTAGTCCAGGTGCTTATTGTTATGTACAAACCTTTAAAAAGATTTGTCCAAAAGTTTGTCGCTCCACCCTTCATTTTGCAGCGCAGCAGAGAGGATCCTACAACACAAATAAGATCTTTAATTTTTTAAAAAAATAAATAAATTACTAGCAAAAGTTTTAGTCTGTAACAGAAAGGAGAGAAGCAAAAACTGAGAGCTGCCAAAACCTGGTGCCTTTGCAGAAGATGAGAATTTGAAAGCAAAAAATGTGCCACAGTGGTCCTGTGTACTTTATGTCATGCACTGCCAAAACAGTTAAAACCGGCCAAAACCGTAAGAACCCTGTCTGTCTGACCAGAGAAAATACATCTTTTCCTAATCCCACATCTAGCACAACACGAGTCAGGTTTTAGGCAGATTTCTCAGTAACATGCCAGGAACTCTAAAACTTTGTCTAAGGCAATTTCTAAAACTGAAGAATGCCTGTGTTGATTCAGTATATTAGCTTTACTTTCTGTTTCCCTTTCTGTATCCCTTTCTGTTCAGTATTCTTGGGCAAAAATTTTCAGTTCTGAATTTAAAAAACCCAAAAAACTCATTTTTTGGATGGTAGCTAATCTTAGTTTTCTAAATAACAGAAGCTTGTGGGTTGCTTGTAGTTTTTCAGATGTTGGTGAGTAGATGGCAGTTAAACATGTACAGTTCTCCTGGTTTTCAAGATGTTTATGGTTCTTAGTTGTTTCTTTGGGTACCATCTACTGAAACTTTGTTTTAGGTCCCTGTTCCTGCTTTTTCCTGTCCAAGTGTAATTCTTCCTGACCTTAGTGCAGTCGGGACAACACTGGACATTTTAGTTTGAGCTGATGGAAATTTTTGCATCAGTTAAGACATCAACTTGTTTTCTTAGAAATCTTTTCATGGTTGTACAGGTGTATTTATTTCATTATTTTTACTGGTAAGTGTTATTCCCAAAGTCAGTCAGTAGTTTGATTAATGCAGTTGAGGTGTTGGTGCATTCTGCTTAAAAATAATTATTTCCCACACCAAGTACTTCAGTGATTCTGTATCAATGTCAGTAAATCTTTTCCTCTAAAACATAGTTTTATAAAATGTAATTCACTTGTAATTTCTTTTATGTTCAATTTTGCTATTTCATTTCTGAGTGCATACTGGAAAATGCTGTAAGTGCTCCTTGTGCCTGCCCACCCACAGGCTCAATGCTTCCACAGGAATCCCACTTTGAAGTCCATCTTCTGTTGTGACTGGATTTCTTTGAGTCTGTCTATGTCCCTAGAACAACCTGTGTTAGTCATGAAACAGAAGAAACAGCAATCTTCTTGGGATGACTTTCTCAACAATAGATTAGTGGGATATTTGTTTTGTTGGATGGGAAGAAAAAGGAGGCTGGAAAAATAGTACAAATTTCAGCAAGAGCTGAGTGGAAGGTACAACGTTCACAAAATCCTTCTTCAAACTTCTTTTCTCCAGTCAAAAGAGGGAGCATTACCAGGGAAGAAGTTTTAACAGGTTTAGTTGCTGTTTGAATGGGCTCAGATATTATTGTGATAAACAGGGGAATAAAACTGTACAGTACATTGAACACTGACATTTTATAATGTGTGGAATTTCACTGTACTTGTATAGATATATAAAAGTACACTCAGACAGATAAGATTATATAAAATGAGTCTTGAATATCCACACCCGCAGTGTCTTCCAGAGGTAATAATCAAATTACATGAGAGTGGAGTGTCAGAGCATGCTCCGTCTCAAAAGAGAGTGCCTTTGGACAGTGTACGCTATCTATCTCAAGGCAATAAAAGATTAAGCGGATAAGTAGCTGAATAGCAGAGACTTGCAATTTGTAGGCCAAATATATCTTCTAGTTTTGCTAACTCAGACCCCTGAAGCTGATGCCCAAAGTTACTGGTTTTTTCACTTAAGTTTCATAAGCAGCTACAGATTTCATCATTCTTTGAACAGAATATAATTAGTACACGTAATCCAAATGAACTGATTTTAGAAACTGGAACTGTGCTAGAAATTTCAATAAGAAATGTGATTTGAATTATCATAGAATGAAAAAGCTGTGATCCTAGATCAGGATCTGATTAGGCTAGGTACAGAACAAAAACAGCGACAAAACAAGGTATTTCCATGTGTAGCTTACATTCAAAGGATTGAGACACTGGGTAGTAAGATACAGTTGGGTAACTCAGTCCTGGTCTTCCCAAATAGGCAAGAATTGTGAGAGCAGCCTAAGTACTCATTTTTTATATACATCATAAAAAGAAAGGGAATAGGGAGGGTAAAGAGATTACTGGTGAAGTTGTCCCATCTCAAGACAAGAAGCTTTGCATGTGAAATGTGCTTCTACTGCAAAGCTAACAAGTGGCCTGCAATGTGGGCCAAGCAGGGGTGAGACTGGACCTCACACTGTTGACTGAGAAGCAGCATTTGATGAAGATCATTCTGAAAGTGGGTAAAGCAGCTTGATTTAAAGAAAGAAGCTACAGGAATGCACAGAAATAATACTGCAGTCAAAGTGGTGGGACAGAAAGTTCATTGTTGTAACAATGCGCTGACTTTGTACAAGCGGGGCATATGCCAAAGCCAAAAAAGGATGTTGTGGTAATTCACAAGAACTTAAGTGTGATTTTTGATTGCATTGCTAAATAGGGACACGCCTTCCCCTCCCCTCCCCTTCCGCCCCCCAGCATATTTTAGAAATGTTTTGAAGAGAGGTCATGGAGCCACTGTTAAAATAAGATATATAAGGACAACAGAAGGAGAGTATGGACAGAACTCTTGGAAGCTAAAGAGCTAAAGACAGGAGTTAAGAAAGCTACTTTAGAGGTGGGAAGAGACCAAGAACACTGCTTCACCAAACTGAAGAAAAGGGCAAGACTGCACAGTCAGCAGTTTAAAAGTGAGTGGAGAGTAGGAAGTACTCCTTGTTCTGGGTTTTGGTGGAGTGCTGGGAGGACAGAAGCTTGGTCTTCCTTAGGGTTTTTTTCCCCCTAAAAATTCCTTTTCTTTTCTTAAACCAGCTACTGCCTACATTGATATTATAATTATTTTTTTAGCTTGCTCTAGAGTCTCAATTTTCAGGAATTTAGCAGGTATATTGCTACTATATTGCAGAGCTTTTGTAGCTGAAAGTTGTCCTTAGATGGGAAATAAACTCTGAATTTTAGACTTATTTCATATGTCTCTAAGAGGCTTTGGGTTATGATTTTCCATGTGATTATTGTAGAAAACATTTTCTAAATTAAAACTACATCCAAGATGGAACAGATCTTTGTAGTATGGGCTTTGCAATATTTAATTATGAAATGTTAAAGAAATGTATCAGAAAATGAGATATTAGAGAAAATCCTTTTACAGGCAGCAACAGCAACATTTCAACACCTTAAATGTTTAATGTTGGCTACCCATGAATGTTTTGCACAGATAATGTCATTTTGTTAATTTTGTAGCTACAACAGTCTTCATTAAGCTAGCTGGTTCGTTGTACTTTTAATCTTAAAGGAGACAAAATTGATAGGCCAAGAGATTTGCATTATTGCTGAAATGTTCATTGAGAGAGAACTCTGGTGGGCAGACTCTGAGGTATTGTCTAAAACTCAGAGTAGGCAATATCTGTATTGAACCTATAGAACCAAAACTGTAAATTTCATTCCTTGTTGTGCAATTTAAAAAACCCCCATATTTATGATGTGAGGTATAATATGCACCAGAAAATTGATAATCTTTCTTGGTGAGAATGATTAAGTTCTTGCAGCATGAGGAATTGTCCAAAGAAATCTTGATCCCAGAATGTCCTGAATCTTGTATATGCACTTAGTAATAGAGCAAAGATCCATGTCACCTAGATTCTGATGTACCTTGACCCTCAGTATCTAAATTTTGCCCAAATCAGAGCTGGAGTGGCTCTTCAGGGACTACTTATCCTCCTTGACTGTCCTTAGAATTCCTTATATACCTAAAACTAGGGACTGGCAGTACTCAGGAAAAACCCTGAATGAGCATAGAGATCCTTGGTTTTTGCCTAAGCCCTACGCAGCCTAGATTTTATGTATGTAAGCCCTAAAGCAATTCTGTCTTACAGCCTGGAGAACAGCTAACTGGTGCTGGCAGCACTGGCATCACTAAAAAGTGTATCATGGTACTCACCTCATGCACAAAGTGATTAGTGTATATATGATGTATATATAAGTGTGTATGTACATCTCCGATATCTTACAGTCTGAATCATGAATGCACAGAGGGATAGAAGAAAGGAAAAAGGAATTGTTCATTTCCGCTTTACAAATGGAGGACTGGAGCACACTGAACTTTGAGCAAGGTTAAATAAGAAGTCTGTGACAAAGCTGGGAATTGAACTGAGAATTCTGAGTGCCTTAACCACTCTATTTTCTGTTAAGTGTGTGATTTTTCTCACTCTTTTTTCCACTCCAATGCTTATCATAAGATGACTGGGGGTTTTTTTCTTCATCCTAAATTCGATTTTCATTACTGTTTAAATTCGAGTGTTTCAACAGCTGCTATTTTTGCAGCAATGGAAGACAATACTGTGGAGCTGGTCTTTATTTCCAGATGGAGAGCAGTTACCAAAAGGTTGTTTGATGCTTGCGCCTTATGACATTTAAAGGTCTTGAAAGAGTGAAAAAGGGTGGAAGCTTTGGGAGTTGGTTTTTATAGATGAAATGTATAGTGTATTGAACCAATCTCATCTTGAATTTCTAACAAATCACAAAACAAAGAAAGAATTATGAACTATATTATCTTCTACTAAAACCTAAATTTTCTGTCTCCTGTAATCAGTTCTTTCAACACACATAAAATTTCTCTCTTGGTGAGACTTTTGCAATGAATAAGATCCCCTCTTGCAGTACATGATTAAGTAGCAGAATAAGTTTATATCAACTTTATCATAAGGAAAAAGCAACCAAAACTGAATATGTGACAAGTTCTTTCATTTTACTTAGCTTCTGTCATCCAAATATGTATGAAGAGTTTTAATTTTAGTTAGTTGTGCTGGTTTTGTCTGGGATAGAGTTAATTCTCTTCCCAGTAACTAGTGTGACTCTATGTTTTTGATTTGTGCTGGGAAGAGTGTTGGTAACACTTATGTTTTAGTTGTTGCCAAATAATGTTTACGTTAAACCAAGGAAATTTTCAGTTTCTCATAGTGCCCTTTTCTCCCAGTTTCTTCTTTATAAGAAGCTGGCAGAAGACACAGCCAGGACAGCTGACCCAAACTGACCAAAGGGATATTTCATGCCATAAGGCATCAAGCTCAGTACATAAGCTGAGGGGAGTTGGTTGGGGGAAATTGCTGCTTGGGGACGTGCATCACTGTGCACGGATCACCGTGTGGTGAGCAATTGTTGCACTGTGC
>NW_010255920.1:0-17041 GCF_000690775.1 Eurypyga helias
GGAGAGGGTGAGAGAACTGGGCTGGGTCAGCCTGAAGAAGACAGAGGAATATTTCTGCTGCCTCCAACCACTTACTGGGAGGTTACAGAGACGGTGAAGCCCAACTCCTTTCAAAGGTGCACAGTGATAGGAGGAGAAGCAATGAATATAAGCTGGAACATAGGGAATTCTGACTAGAAACAGAGAAACCTGTTTCACCGTGGGGTGGCCCAACACTGAAACAGGTTCCCTGGGGAGGCTGTGATATCTTCATCCTTGGAGGTACTCAGAACTCAAGAAGACCATGAGGAAGACAATCTCATTTGATCTACTCTGTAAAGGAGATTGGATTAGATGACCCCCAAAGGTCCCTTAGAACATACATGTTTCCATGATTATGAAAAAGTATAGATGGCTTTTGAAGGTAATCAAGAGTTAGATCTGTTAGGTATGTGCAAGGAGGGATCACTTTCCATTCTCAGAAACTGTTTCCTCTGATAACTATTAACCTACCTGCAGTAGAAACTCACAATTTTTCCTAATTCTAAGTAGATTTCACATCAAACCATAACACACAGTTCAAGGCAGTAATATCTTGGTATTCCTGGGTCCCGACTCCTCCCTACATGTCGAAACATAATGGCAAAAGAAGTGAAGCCATGACAAGTGTAACATGTACAAGAGGCAAAAGCATCCTTTCCAGAAGCCTGAAAATTAGAGATCTTCATTGTTACCACTTGAAATGATTCTTGGTCAAAAAGAATCATAGAATAGGTCACAGGACCATTTAGGTTGAAAAAGACCTTTAAGATGATGAAGTCCAACCATTAACCCAGCACTGCCAAGGCCACCACTAAACCATGTCCCTGAGCACCACATCCACACGTCTCCTAAATCCCCCCAGGGAGGTGACTCAGCCTGTGCCAGTGCCTGACAACCCTTTTTGTGAAGCAGTTTTTCCTAATATCCAATCTAAATCTCCCGTGGTGCAACTTGAGGTAGTCTCCTCTTGTCCTATTGCCTGTTACTTAGGAGAAGAGACCACCCCCCACCTCTCTGCAACCTCCTTTCAGGTAGTTGTAGAGAGTGATAAGGTCTCCCCTCAGCCTCCTCTTCTCCAGGCTAAACAAGACCAATTCCCTCCAGAGGAGTCTTTCTGCTTAAGAGAGAAACCTTTTTGCCAATGTTTTACACTTCCTTAGGAATCTTTTACCCATTCCCTCCAGCTCCAATCACCTGTGGAGCATGGAAGGGTCTCTGTGCTGAGGACTTAGAATTGGTCCATTAAATTAGATTTTCTAGTTACTGAATTAATGTTCTGCACGTAAGTGCTTTGTCAGTGACAGGTGAATTATTTAGATAATGAGCAGCTCTTAACACTAAACTACAGTACTCCCGAAGTGACATTGCAGATTAGGGAGAACTCCTTAATATTTATTTGTTCCGTACACACTTGTTCAGTATAAAAAAAACCCTGGGCATTTCTGTCCAGCAAACCACAGGCCATTAGTGAGGGCAAGATCTGCTGCTCAGACTGGTCTGCTTTCTGTAGGTATAAAAGTTCTGAATTTCACCCAGTGCTGAAAATCCACACTAAGGCTACCAACAAAAGGACTGAAGACCTGAGTATAACTGCTTGGGTACAACAAAAATTCACTTCTTGCCATCAGGTCTTACACAGTTCCAAAAAAGCTAGTTTCAATTTGTCATTCTTTGTCCTGTTTTTAACGATCAGAACAAAACTAAACTATACCTGGGTTTCTTCACTGTAAGGTGACTGTATACTTTTCAGTCCTAGTATTCTTACTGTTTGGCTTAAACATTCTTGTAAAAGGGAGAACCCAACCTCTATGAGTAATTTAGGAGAAAACACATTGTATGTTACTCCATGAAGAGCCCCACTGGAAGTACTAGGTTGGAAATGGTCACAAGTACAACTGAGTAACGGCAGTCAGGCTTTAATTGCCTTGGGAAAATGAGGGCATTCTAACAGACGCTCTAAAGGTTTTGTTTACGTGTTCATACTTCCAATTATTCTTTACTTTCACAGTATGTGTGTCTTTTCCTACGTTTTTATCACTTTCCCTTCAGATCGTGGCCTGGTGCTCTATATTCTAATCTGGGTCTGATGACAGCTGCATGCATATTCTGTTTCAGTAGCACTCCAGAAGACAGACAGAGAAGCAAGGCAACATCTTTTTTTCCTTAAATAAATAAATTGCAACCTGATGTAATGGTTTGTTAATGTTTCTATTTTTTCACCATTTCAGAGCTAAATCCTTGACTGCAAGGCCTATGGGACAAGGCTACTGTTTCCCCTTATTTATAGTACAAAAGCTGTACATTATGGACATTATCTCTTAGTCTTAGTCCCTTTCACTTAAATATGAAAACATTAAATTATAAAACCATATTAGCTTGGCCACATTCAACTGCAAAAATAAAAATTTTAAATCATGTAGTTTCAAGGTCAAACTTCTGAGATCCATAAATATGCCAAAACTCCCCTTGTAGCATCAGTAGAATAATATGCAGATATCCTGACCCGGATTTCATGACTTTCTTCTGGAGTAACTCTGGAATTTCATGCAAAAGGTTATGTGGTCTAGCTAATCACCCTTCCCTCTAGAAAGAAAATCAAATGCAACAGTTTCACAAATGGACAGGGGCAGAACAATTATCTTATTAGGGGGAGTGCACTGTGTTCTCATGAGAAGGAAACGCGCCCGTTTTAGCATTTCAGCCGAGGCTGGTACGTGCCGTGCCTTTCTATAGGAGGAATTGGTCCCAGCTTTTTGTAGATCCTGAAAGAGGAGTGGAAGATCACTGCCACCACACGGCTTTACAAATCTGCTTCCTTTTCTTCAAGGTTGGGTTTGGTTTTTTCCCCCCCCCCCTTGAAAAACAGAATAATCCTTAGGGCACTGAAGAAGAGCTGTAGCTCCAAACAATATTTCTTTGTTTTCCCTGATATCCTTAAAAGCAGGTGAAGGTGATGCATCCCTTCCTTTCCTTTTCCTGCACCACCTGCTTGCTCTGCCTTCAATCACGAGACCAATCAGCAATGGACACTGGGCAAAAGTAGGGATGTTGCCACTTGTCCCACCTCTATAAGGATGAAGTAAATAGAGGTTAGGCACGAACAGGGAGATGTGGAAGAGGACCTACAAGAAGCCAACGCAGCTTTTATTTCTATTTTTACCCTTTGCAAAAACAGTTCTAGCATTATTAAAAGGAACATTCATAAAGACTTCAAAAGCCTCTGGCATACACAGGAACTAAATATTATGGCTTTCTGTGGTTTTGCAAGCAGGTCTAAGGCCCGTACCTGGAAGTAGCCTTGGACTAAGATGTAAAAATGTCAGTCCAGTTTTACTGCTGGGAGTAGCATAATTCAAGGAACATGGAGTGTTCTTCAGTGGTTTTCCAAAGGCAACTTCGGGTATTGTATTGTCTTACCTATTTTTTATTTTATCCAAATATTTAAATTTCATTTTTATGTACATAATCATAGCACAGTCAGATTAGAATAGCCCAATTAATTTTTATCTCATCATTCTGTGAGGTGCTGGCACTATAGTTCGTCATACTGTAAAACAAGCAGTATTCTGGATTCAGATGATAAAAATCGTGGATCATTTCCAAGAGGATCTTTTAGGCCCATTTCAAACCTATTGGCTTGTTATTCTTCAAAGGTCATTTCAGATTCACACAGGACTCAGTTCACATCTTGTTTAAGAAAAGAAGAGTAATATTAAAGTAACTCTGTTACCCATGAAACACACTGCAGAGACTGAGGAAGAAATAGGAAAAAAAAAAATAAAAAGGAAAAGAGACTCTTAAAGTACATTAAGAGATAAAAGGAAGCAAAAATGGAAAGAGAAACACTGCTTAAACTCCGTTTCTAGGCTTCAAGAAAAAAAAAATTATGTCTAATTCTCAGCAATGACTTGTAGACCACTTGCTTGGATCTAGCAGAAAGCCCTACACAACCAAGCCCTTTAAACTTGTCTGCATTATTTATCTCCTCCAGTCACAGAGATTCAGCAGGTCAAATGCCTGTTTCTGACAGCCTAAAGGGATCATTAAAAGCAAAATTAGCCAGCAAGTTTATTTATTGTAGCGAGTTAAAAATTAGCTACTTTGTGGTTCAAATTGCAAGATAAGCAGAAAAAAAAAAAACACCTCAACAAGAACAAACCCCAAAAAAACCCCACAGTGCAAATTTTACCTATAATCTCTGATTTTTCTAATGGACTCAGTGAGACACAAACGCAGAATGCCCGCTGCACCCCTGTGGAGCCCAGATCTCTTCTTGGAGGTAACAACATGCCGATAAGCGTCTACCGTGGTTCTCTCACAAGTTTCCACATGTTTATTAATTTCAGATCCAACACATTTCAACTGAACTCTGAAAACTAAATTAGGTTCTTTCCATCTCTGGAATACTGCTTCTGAAGCCCTCACATGTGCCCTTATCTACATCCAAAATGTTTTCAGATGACCCAAACAGCTTTATGAATACTGATAAAGTGAGAGAAGAACGCAAGTATTCCGGAGTGCTGTTTGTCCAGGGTATTTTCTCCAAGCAACAAATCCTATGGCACTGGAGGGGGGGAAATTACATGCAAACAGAAAAAAATCAGTTTTGTAAGTGAAGTTATGACATATAGGTGGAGCTCATGTAATGTCCCATCCACTATGCTAGAGATTCCTGTTCAAGCATGCAGCGTAAAATAAAACCGCTGTCACAGGAGCAATGGTGGGATGCATATTGTGGTTATACCCAAAGTGGGTTCATATTCATTGAAAACACAAAAAACGAGGAATCTGAATTTTACCTCATGATGGTTCTGACCACTGGTCTACAGAATACAAAGGCAAGTCTGCTTTCTTCCCAGACAGTGGTGCTTGGTGTTTCTAAACCTGAATACTTCTCTCAGCAGAATTATTTGGGGAATTTGACCTTTTTCCACAAATTGTTTTAAGATGGTGCAGATAATGAATTTACTACTTTTTACAAATACTGAGCCTTATACACACTGATGCATGCCTCTGCTTGTTTTTACTGTCAGAGCAAAGAAAGCACGTACACTTCTTTGAATTTCAAAATCAAAATCCAAACTTTCACACCCTCCTGTCTCCTTAGAGAAATGTGTCTCCTCTGATATTCTGTTCCTCCAGGGAAAAAGGTATGGAGGGGGTGTGTGGGAGAAAGATGTCTGTCTCCTTCTTTCTGTAATTTGTGTTTTTTTCTTTTATTTTGTTTTAATGTAATTGTGGTCATAATTACACCAAAGGAAACAAACAAAGAAAAGGCCCAGAATCTCAGGAGGGAGAGGATGTCTGCTTTCAAAGGTCAGAATTAAACGATTTTCACAAAACAGTATTTTTAAGAGTGACATTTTAACAGCAGAAAAATTCAGCATAATGGAGCTGACAGTTCTAAAAGATGAAACGGTGAAGGACGTGGATTTGCCTGTAAAGCTCCTTTCTTGGCCAGGTGTGGGGACACCTATGGAATTTTCTGCACTTCCCAGGCTCAGAGAGCAGTGCAGTCTCTCAGGGAATGCACACTAAGATGGTTTTACTGTATAAATTCCTATCTGAGATGCTCTGCTAATGTATTAAGTGATCACCCACAGTCTTTATACCTGTACAGATTTCACAGTAGATTGAGAACTTTAATGAAAAAAGCATGAATCACACAAAACAATTTAAATCTAATTTCCCTCTAGGTGTTACAGGCAGTGATTTTTACTGACCTTTAAATTTTTTAAATGAATGAATTAACAGCATTAATAAAATGTTAGTCATTAATGTTCCCCCATAATTGTGCAGAGAATAACTAGCCATTCACCAACGCTACAGGCTTCTGTGATTTGATCCAGTCTCACAGACCTAATGGATGTGATTAAATTACTTTATGCAGAGTAAATATTTGCAGTGTTTCTCTTCTTGCTCCTGTCCCAACCTAAGCAAATAAACTGACTGCCAGCATCAGTCTCATGCTTCTCATGTGAAACCTATTGTGAACTTTCAAAGCCCAGCACTGTAAGAGAGAACCTGATGTACTTCTAAATAAATTCACAGATTAATTTGCTTAATAGTTTTGAACAATTAAGGTTATGGCCTCAGTCAGTTGTCTACAAAGTATTCTGTGGGAAATTAAATGCAACTAGAAAATAATTCTTTCCTTTTTCTTCCCCATTGCTTAAAATGCCACTCCAGAATACAGTATTTTTCCCACATCCATTTTCACTACACAAATAGGTTTTCTTTCTTGGAATTTAAAGGGAATTTTTCAGAAAATAAAATGACATCACTTTTATGTTGTACTTTTGTAATAAAAGATTGGCTTTCTAGAATGAGGAAATGATCCAGCATAACTGAATGTGGATCGGTTGCAGAACTACTTATTTAGCGTTGCTTTCCTTCACATGCTTCTCATCTGGCATTGCTAAATCCCTGATGAGACTTCACTTTGGATGTGCATGCACTGACTGAAAACTGCCTTCAAAGGATTATTAAAAGCTTTTACCTATCAATCCTTAAAATCCTTAAATCCTTAAAAGCTTTCTAATCTGTTAGGTTTCAATGAATTATTCCAGATCATACAACCAGTCAATGGCAAAATCAGGAATGGACACCAACAGTATTTGAGGGTTTGGCTTCCTACCCTAGAATCTCGGGTAACCAGCTCCTGCACACGCTCACTCTCTTCCCTTGTATGCCACTGCTCAGCTTTAAAATAATTAACATTTGACCTGATTGGACAAAGCTGGAGGGCAGGTTGTGAAAGAACCCATTTCAGGACTACGTCTAGGCTACCAAAGGTGCACTTTTAGAGTTTGGTATCTGCTCAGATCCAATTTTTGCCCAGAATACTCAGAACAAATACCATTAACTGCTTCCAAGGCAGAGGGTGGTAAAAGAAACACTTTCACTGTTACAAAATCCGAGCACTTTCTCAGAGTTCTCCAGCAAAAATGTTTACACTTCATAACTGGAAATTTGTCACATAATTATTGCCATACAACGCACTGCAGAATCATACATTTTTTTCTAAACCAGTTATTCGATTGAAATTTGAGTTTCAAATTACTTTTTTTAAAAACCACATACTGGGATTCTCAGCAGCTGCTCAAACTCCAGGTACGACACAGTACATTCACTGCCGGCGACACGCTTAAAAGCAGATAGAGACTGAAGCCCTGCACTTCTGCGACCAAGAGCAGAGTTTCCCAAGGGCCAGGCTCCGTGCTTTCTGCTTCTGTTGAGGTTGTAAAATGCACACCCTACTCTCAACGATGCGCTGGTGGAGCACACTGAACACTGGTGAGAACATCGGTGAGATGGGGGGTAACTTGCCGGCAGCGGCAGCACAGGGACACGCTGAGGTCCAAATTTTTCTTGTTGAGTGTTTTCAAAGGACATTTGTTTCTTACTCCCAGATTAACCACCAGAAAGACCTCAGGAGACTAATGAGAAAGCTGGGGGCTGGTGCTAATGATCCCTGTCCTAAACCTCTTGCTTCTTACAATGACTTTCTGTACATGTTCTCGTATATTGGGATAGGAACAAATTTGCTGAAATGGGCCTGTCCTGCATAATCAAGCTAGCAACCAGGGGATATGACAAGAGTAAGACCTTCCTTTTTCAGTGTTATTTTTTGAGGCTTTTTTTTCTTGTTAATTCAGTTCCCAGTTGGTGACCTTCAGCTGTTACGAAACACAGATGGTAGCAATAGTGACTGGGACAATTGCCTTTTCTAGCTAGGCGGTTTCCACACTTTTGTATACAAACAGTCTCTAGACTCTTCTCATTCAGGGTGTCCCTCAAAATCATGGGTCATGGGAGCTGATGCAAACTGTGGCATCCTAATTAGGGGAAATTAGGTGACCATCTCGGTGATGTTGTGACTCCAAAGTTTTCCTTGGCTACCTGAGACTTTGCAAACAGAATTTAGGATTTGCTCTTGACCTAGAAATGCATTTAGGGACAGTTTTTTTGACCATCCATGTTTCTCCTTTTGCAATATCAGTCAATATTAGCAGAGCTATTCAGCTTCTACATGTTAAAAAAGGAGATTTCTCTCTCTCTGGAACTCATTCTCAAATGCCATTTTTAACACAGTTAATCCTATTATTTTGAACTTTCAGGGCACACCCTGAATATGATGCTTCTCTGTGCCTTCATTTAAGCGGGAGTTAATTAAACTCTTTGGTTGCTTGCTTTTTTTTTTTTGCCCCCCTTTCCTTGGCGATGAGAATATATTACCACTTTTATCCTTGGTTGGGTTCCTGATTTTCACACCTGTCAGAGAGCATAGACTGGGGCAGGCCACCCAAAAAATGGTGCTCTGAATAGCGGGACAGAGTGGATGGAAATACTTTTCCAGTGTAGATACATCAGAATAACTGAAGTAACCAGATCATCCACCTGAAAAGTTTGGTCTTAGACAAATGCCCTCCACCTAATTGAGATAATAATCATTAGACCTTAGAGATCATCCAGTCCAACCGTATCTGTCCGCCACTAAACCATATCTCTCAGCACCTCAGGCTGAAGAGGAGCATTCAGGGAAAGCAAGAGTGGTAGAGCTGGGCTTGGTGGAGGCAAACAGTTGTGTTACAAAGCTGCTGATGCTCGCATCGACGAGGTTCAGTGAGCAAGATATTGCCAGGGCTGACAAGAAATGTTTCCATGAGCACATTGGCAGCAAGTGGAGCAGGTCAGTACTGGACTCTGTCTCATAGAGAGGGAAAGCTATTGGTAGGTAATGGCAGGAAAGCCAAGAGTGCTTTTTTTGGTCACAACCTTCACTAATAAAAGATGTGTGATGAGATGTTTAGCACAGCTAATGATGGATGCCACTTCTGACTGAAATATTAAAGAACAGGCTGGAGAGTTGTTGTGGTTTAACTCTGGCTAGCAAAATACCACAAAGCCACTCTCACAATCTCCCTCCCCTCCTCCAGTGTAGGGGAAGAATTGGAGGAAAAAGAAATAAGGAAGCTCGCAAAATTGAGATAAGAACTATTTACTAATTAAATCTAAATTAATATATACAAGTACTACTAATAATAAGTAATTAAAATAATAGAAAATAAAACTTATGATACAATATGATACAAATATGATGCAGTTTCTCACCACCCACTGACCAATGCACAACCAGGTGCTGAGTAGTGAGTCAGGCCCAGAGAGCCTGAGAGCGATCACAGCCTGAGGGCCGCAGCGTGAGGGCTGGAACCCTATTGCTGTTGCAGCAGATTCTGAACGAACCCTATCATAGAATCATAGAATCGATGAACGGTACGTCTCTATCGGGGAAGGTCGTCCTCCTTGACCGAGCGCGCAGCTTCGGGAGGGACGCACATGGAGCGGGGAGGGGGGGACAAGATCAGCCGAATCAACCCTGGCGATCAATGGGGTGACAGATGTCGCAGCCAGATCGCCCTCACATCACCCTATCAGTGATAGCAAGACCAGGAAAATTAAACAAACCCACCAACTCCCTCAGGAATATGCCAGCACAGGAGTTAGTGAAACAGCCAACGCAGGAGTCAGGGAGAGTGTTAGCAAGTGTATGGGAGTAAAAGAGTGAGAGGGAGTAGTGGCTCCCAGAACCCCTCCTCGCCTCTGCCCAAAGCATGATGCGCTATGGAATGAAATACTTCCTTGGGCAGTTTGGGTCAGCTGCCTAAACTGTGCATCCCCTACGCTGCCTGTAGCGAGACAGCGAGAGCTGGGAATGCAGCTGCAGGATCAGAAGCGGAGAAAGACCTTGAATCTGTTGCAGGCATTCCTCAGTGCCATCTACAAACTTACCAGTGCTGCTCTCTGCATCCAAGAACACAGCTTCCTAGCAGCCATGGTAAAGAGAGTTAACTCCTTCCTGACTGAACCCAGCACAAAAGTACTAAGTGATTTTCTGCTGAAATGGGCCTTATGAACTTATGCCAGGGCACATAAAAATAGAAACTGAAATGCTGCTAGAAAAATGAGAACTGAAAGAGGTGAAGTACTGAAATAAGAGGATTACATTGAGTTCTTGAAGGCAGTAGAAGTATTAAAGGGTTGCATCTAACTGTGTTTAAGTGTGCATAACTTCAGGTCTTAACCTCAAATAAGCAATATAAGCTGAACACAGGAAGAACACCTGTATAATGGCCTGTTACAACATAGAAAAATCTATACATGAACCCTGCTTTCTTGTTTTCTTTTGTTTGATTTTTATGCTTTCTCTGCTTTTAAAGACATCCAGTAAAATTTCTGCTGTTATATGTAAGATTTTTCCCCTGTCTTCCTAGGTCTGAAAAGTCTCCAAAACCTAGGCAGCCAAAGATTTCAAGATGTGCCCATTCAAATAAAGCTGGGCCATGAAGTAATTCCTGCAAATGAGAGGCAAACTGTGGTCAGTGGTAGGATTCATCACCTCATTGACATTTACACATTTACAAACTAGACCTATACCTGCACTAGCCTCTCTCACCCCCTACACACAGCTCACATTTAGAGTCAGTGGACAAAACCTCAAGTGTTTCTTGGGCACAAATAATATGGCTTCTTTTAGATATCTCCAATAGGATGAGAGAAATTCTGATGCAGAATTGCCTCTTGTTGTTCTGTTGCCTGTGAAGTGAAGGTGGAATGATTAGTATTTGACAAATGCCATCCGGAGTGTTAATGGAAAAATGTTGTAGCTGGAATTCTGTCTGAAAATAAACAGATGCAGCAACCAACTCTCCTTGCCTTCCAGTGTACCAAAAGATGCACCCATGAATTCAGAATGAGGCTTTTTTGGTCCAGAAGTGGCAGTAGAGTAAGTAAAATATGAATAGGCAGAGTCAGTTCATCCCACATTTTCAAAGGTAAATTCAGTCAAAATTATCTGTACCAAATTTTTGTATTTTATTGTGAGATTCAGAGGCTTGTATTAAATATTTGCTTTCCACTTCATCTCCATTTAGGCTGAAATGAAACAGGTGTTAAAATCCATTTCTGAATAGCTATGAGCTTTGCAAAAGTTCAGATCTGCCTGTCACTCTCATTTTTTGCATGTACAATATTATTTCTAGGATTTTACTTAAGCGATTTCTGTACTTTGTCTCTTGATTGTTCTAGCTCTTGGAAGAAAGATAAATATGCCTCTTCTGATTTGCTTGTTTAACCTGATAAGGGTCTACTAAGATTAATTTTCCTTTCATATATTTGCTAATAAGGAGACATTAGCAATCAGAACAAAGTCCCATTAAGAATTTGATTCACACCGAATAGAGATGTATCATTTCATTCCTCTAGTAGCATTGGCCTTGTTCAACACATGTTAATGAAGGATTGATTTTGATGCCATCTTTAATGAAAACATGAACAGAAAGATTAAGTCTTTCAGTCAAGCTTATCTGAGACTGAAAATAATTGAAAAGCTTAAGGTGACAGACTGAGACAAGACTACTCTAACGCAACTGAGCCACTAAAAATACAGGGCTGCCAATACAGCTATCAAATATTTGTTTGCACAGAAGAAACAGAAGTGAATTTTTGTTTCAAAATTAATTAGGATCTATTCCAGAATGATCAGTTCTTCTCCTTCATGCTTTATACATACTCATGGTATCTCAATAAAGTCACAAAATACATCTAAGAAGTGCAGATGCTGCTGCTTACATGATAACCTGTTCAAACTGATGCAGCATCTACTTTTCCTGGACAGCTTTAGACAATGTGGAATGAGAAAAAAACAATTGAAAGTGGCCCCACAGTTTAACTTTAGATTCTTCAGTCTTTTAGGAAAACATGTCTATCTTCTAACCTTCTATCACCAGATTTTTTTTTTACATAACTAAAGCCAAAATAATTTTAAAACATCACTATTCTTACTTTCTCTGTGCTTTCCATTAAAAATAGTGTCATGATTTAAGTATCAAACCTGGAAATATCAGAGGCAAGATGTATTTTCCAGTCTGAGTAAATTTTCCTTCTATAATAAAAAGTCTTGACAAAACTAAATTTGCAATTTTTCATCTATATTTTCTTGCCAAATATTGTGACTTAAAATATTCTTCTATTGACCTGATGGCGTTTTATCTTTTGAGGTCTATCTTTAGAGGTCAGAGAGTGATATTGCAGCAATTGTTTTGGGTGAGCTGCATACAGAGAAAATAACAACAATAGAGCTGAAATAGTTTCCCTTGCTGTGAACCAGGTAGGTCTAATCTACCATGGAGGCCGAGAAACAAACATTCAAGTAAAGAATGAACTTTTCTTTGTAATTCCCAATGGTTTGTTTTTCCTTCTCTTTCTCCCTCCCTTCTTTAGTCTAAAGGACATAATGGGCCCACACAATTACAGAGAATAGCACACCTTTGAAATCACAGTCTTGGAAAAACTTATTTGCAACTATATGCCCACACATGCACTTTGGAAATCCGCATAAATACCTATTCATTTTTACAGTAAAGAGTATAGAATATTTTAAGATGGGTACAAGACAATTTATTTCTTGCTGGTTTTCTGTTGATCATTTTACACTTTGCATTATCTTTCATTCTTTGTTCCCATTTCCATTTAATTTCTTCTCTTGCTCTAAACAAAAGTGCAGAAAAGAAAAAATGTCTGTACTCAAACATTTGATTTCACTTTGATTTCACTTCTGGAAGACTTGAGGTCCTATTAAAAATATTTTAAAACTACTGCACTGTTTCTTTCCTTCCCTCCCCCCCCAGCTGAAGTCTAAAGATACAGACTGACTGTAATAAGAAGTTGTCTACCTTTCGTATTACTTGATCTAGCAGACAAAAAGAAAACAAAATTTTCATTTAATGGTTTGACACACGCCTTGCTTCAATGCCTAACTGTAAAAGAGTTTTCTTTTTCTTGCACAGAATTGCCACACACAGTCTCTTCCCAGTTCTACCTGGTCATGTGTTTAATGTGTAAGGGAAGAGTTTGGCTATGAAAATCAAATGAAAGACTCAGTATTACTGTAAAATAACACGATTTATCCTGGTGAATCCAGAAACCTTTTAATGAGAAGCGAGAAAAGAAAAGTATTGTCTCTCTTCAAAGATACTTTTTTTCTGAAAATCACCATTCAGCAGCCCATAGTTTCTGGTGACCTTGCTGTGATGCAGAAGAGATCTTGAAGCTCCTTAGACCCTTCAGTCTGAACACATCAGCTGTGCCTGCCTCTACCCATCCGCTAGCCTCAGTACACACCTCTTCATGAAAAAATGGCATGAGTTTTTATGTAACACTGGAATAATTTCTAGTCCGTTTCTTTCCTATCCTGCTTGGAAAATGAGATATTCTACTTGGATGGGTCACACAATTCCGTGCTACAAAGAGATTACAACGGCACTGAGTCCTCATCCTCAAGTGTGAATCTCTCATCCTACTTTCTAGTCGCGTCTGCTTTTCCCCACCTCTGAGCTTTGCCAGTGTTTCATCTGCTTGAGAAAAAGTCATCCTTGTAGTCAATACTTCTGCTTTGCCAGGACTTGCACACTTACTGAAGCTCCCAGTCTGTGCTATTTTTAAGAATCAAAGGTGACAACAGCTTTCTTTGCTAGTACGATGCTAGGCTTCTTTTTCCACTTCTTTTGGGAACTATCTCCTTGGGATTTTAGTTATCTTCTAACCTATGTCAGCATTCCTCCTCTGAGTCTGCTTGCTCAAGTGAGCTTTGACACAATTCAGGCAAAGTCCATTCCTTTGAGAACTGCCTAAACTCTGCACCTTTGTTTTCCTTTGAAATACTGAAATAGCTTGAAGGCTATTGGTGTATGTCTGATGTGGTTTTGGTTTATGAGTTTCCTTGTTCTGTTTCTTTGCCGTTTGTGAAACATAAATGTCCCCAGCTTAAAAATACTGACAATATTACTATCATGACAACGTTCATCTACGGTAATGTGACTTTCTCGTTTGACCTAGCACGGCTGTTTGGCATGTCTGTTGTTAAAGGCACACTGAATTTAAGATAATTGCAAGACATCTGCTCGTTCTTCACACAGCTCCAGATGCCCGTCCCTTATAATAAGATCTTTTCTACAGTCTGATGAGACATTCTGGAAGTTCAGCCCCATCTTGATTTAAGACCCAGTCTTAAATAAAATCTTCCAAGATAAAATCTTCCAGAGAAAACCTTCCAAGTGAAAACTAAAAAATGATACAAAAAGTTAAAAAGAACCTAACTATGACTGGCTGAAAATGTTAACCAGGCTGTGCAACAGAAGCACTCACGTACCCTTGTGAACTGCACCACAAGGATACATGAAAGCACTGAGTTTTGGGAACAACAGCACCTCTGGGATTAGAGCAGCAGCAAAGACCCGTATCAGGGGAGAAATAACCCCAGGTACCAGTACAGACCAGGGGACAACTGGGTAGAAGACAGTTTTGTAGAACAGGAGGTGCTAGTACTAGAGCTAATACTGTTTAGTTTCTTTATTAATAACCTGAACAGCAGGACGGAGGTGTGCACTTGGGAAGCTCATGAGCAATACCAAACTGGGGAGAGTGGTTGATATGCTGGGGGGCAGGCCTGCTATTCAGAGGAACCCCCACGGGCTGCAGAAAGGGGCCCCCAGGAAACACACAAACCTCACCACAGGCAAATGACATCACCTGGAGAGCAGTAAGCCCAGGCATGGGTACATGCTGGGGACTGACCAGCTACAAGGCAGCTTTGCAGAAGAGGAGCTGGGGCTCCAGGCAGACAACTGGAAGGTGAGCCAGGCACGCACCTGTGGCAGAGGCACCCTGGGCTGCGTTAGCAAGGCCATGGCCAGAATCACAGAATGGTCAGGGTTGGAAGTGACCTCTGGAGATCATGTAGCACGTGTTTCCCTCTTCTGCTCAGCACCTGTGAGACCCCTTCCCGGCTGCTGGGCCCTGGAAGGACCCCTGGCACACCGGAGTGCATCCTCTGGAGAGCCGCCAGGATGGTTAGAGGACGGCACACAGAATGGAAGGGGAGAGGGTGAGAGAACTGGGCTGGTTCAGTCTGAAGAAGAGAAGACAGAGAGGAATACTTCTGCATATTTAGTCTGTACCACATGTATTTTGAATGACGATCTCATGTGACCTGAAGGAATTCCCTGTGACATCCCACCCCTCCCTCCCCCCCCACCTTTGTTTGTGTCTTTTTTAGAGAGAAATATCAGGATAAAATTTAGGAAAAATCAGGTGTCCTTAGGGACTAGATGAAATAGAAGTGGGATAAATGTGCAGTGTCAACAGGTAATAATAACAGCCTTAACTGCTGGCACTAATCAATGCCAGAATGATTAGGAGCTACTGATATGCTGTCACTGAAAAATGTGTATGAGATTATATTATGCACATATGAGGTACTGTCAGTAGAGATGACTATCAATTGACTAATTAAGTAGATTCTGAGGTATCTCCTATATCAAAATGTTAAAAGAGCTTGTTGAATTTAGCTAAAGAAAACCAGAGGGAACCTGACTCTATGTGAAGTGGAAGCTACTAGAGGTTGAAGAGCTTAAAAGGCTTTAGTTGCAAAAAAAGATGAGTATTATTTTAATCTGGAAATAAAAATTAAATTTCTAGATATGGAAGTAGGGGGGTTGCAGAACAGCTATCCAGGAGGAGCAGGTACAAAATCTGTGTGAATATCAATGGAGTGCGTGCTTAAAAAATAATTTAAAAAATTTGAGGAAGTTCCTAAGTCAAGCACTCAGAATTTGGGATATTTCATAATTAAACCTGCCTGCTTCTGCGAAATTTTATTTCCCTTTCCCACATGCATGATTTCTTCAGAACTCTTGTTTAATGCACAGGCACCAGGATGGCGTATGAAACAGGACACGTAGCAAAAAAGACACATGAAGAAGGCAGTAACCAGATATGGCTGTACAGAATAGGGTTCTACTCTTTGTCAGAGAAGTTTGACATGTTGTGGTTACTAGGACGGCCTAGAGCATTCCCTGTAGTTTTTCCCTCGGAGAACGCAGGAAGTTCAAAAATGTCTCTGTTTTTTCCTAATATAAACCAAATCTCAGTTCCAACTCTTCAACACTTTTCACTAAGTCAAATGAGAAAATGGAGAAATCCAAATAGGCGGCCTTAATAAATTAAGGATGTTGAAATAATCATAGAATCACAGAATGGTTGGGGTGGGAAGGGCCCTAAAAGCCCATCTAGTTCCACCCCCCCTGCCATGGGCAGGGACACCTTCCACTAGACCAGGTTGCTCAAAGCCTCATCCAGCCTGGCCTTGAACACTTCCAGGGATGGGGCATCCACAGCTTCTCTGGGCAACCTGTTCCAGTGCCTCACCACCCTCTCTGTGAAGAACTACTTCCTGATACCTAATCTAAACCTCCCCACTTTCAATTTAAACCTGTTACCCCTTGTCCTATCACTACAGGCCCTTGTAAACAGTCTCTCTCCATAGATTCATAGAATCTTTTAGGTTGGAAAGTCATTTAAGATCATAAAGTCCACCTGTTGACCCAGCACTGCCAAATTCGCCACTAAACCATATCCCTAAGCACCCCCAGGGACAGTGACTGAACCACCTCCTTGGGCAGCCCGTTCCAATGCCTCCCAACCCTTTTGGTGAAGAATTTTTTCCTAATATCCAATTTAAACCTCCCCTGGTGCAACCTGAGGCTGTTTCCTCTTGTCCTATCACTTGTTACTTAGGAGAAGAGACCAACCCCCACTTCTCTGCGACCTCCTTTCAGGTGGTTGTAGAGAGCGATAAGGTCTGCCCTCAGCTTCCTCTTCTCCAGGCTGAACAGCCCCAGTTCCCTCAGCTGCTCCTCACAGGACTTGTGCACCAGACCCTTTGGGGTGGTTGCTCTGTTGCCCTTCTCTGGACACGCTCCAGCACCTCAATGTCTTTCTTGTAGTGAGGGACCCAAAACTGAACAGAGGAGTCAAAGTGCAGCCTCACCAGTGCCCAGTACAGGGGACAATCACTGTCCTGGTCCTGCTGGTCACACTGTCCCTGATGCAGGCCAGGATAGCATTTGTCTTCTTGGCCACCTGGGCACACTCTTAGTCAGTTGGCCCTTGACCAACACCC